>NC_089590.1:17797088-18097088 GCF_019320115.1 Miscanthus floridulus
GGTCACTCTGTGAACCCCTGTCTTTTCTGTATAGGGCGCTGGTGGCACCATCAGACTATCCATATTCTATGGGTGGACACTCCGCCGATGAAGTTTCTAACCCTTGCTTAAACGTGCCAACCACCAAGTGTATCACCTTGTGCACATGTGTTAGCATACTTTCACAAATACTTTCAAGGGTGTTAGCACTCCACTAGATCTTAAATGCATATGCAATGAGTTAGAGCATCTAGTGGTACTTTGATAACCATATTTCAATACGAGTTTCACCCCTCTTAATAGTATGGCTATCTAACCTAAATGTGACCACACTCGCTAAGTGTCTTGATCACTGAAACAAAATGGCTCCTACCATTTATACCTTTGCCTTGAGCCTTTTATTTTTCTCTTTCTTCTTTTCAAGTTCAAGCATTTGATCATCACCATGCCATCACCATTGTCATGATCTTCGCCATTGCTTCATCACTTAGAGTAGTGCTACCTATCTCATAATCACTTTGATAAACTAGGTTAGCTCTTAGGGTTTCATCAATTAACCAAAACCAAACTAGAGCTTTCAATCTCCCCCTTTTTGGTAATTGATGACAACCCTTACACAAAGATATGAATTGAGATTTAATTGAATCCACGTTGCTTGCCCAAGCATATTTACCATGTGTAAAAGAATATGGACAAGTTTCATGAACTCCAAATGGTAGCAATTGCTCCCCCTACATATGTGCTAAGAGTTTGGATTGTAGCTTGCACATATGCTTAGATAGGAAATATAGGAGACAATTTCTACCATATGATGCTAAGGTATAAGAGATGGACCTTTGAAGCGTGATACCAATTGGAGTGCACCAATATACCATCCTTAGCACCATTAGTAACTATACATACACAAAAAAACTAGAATACCCCATGAGATCAACATTATAAGCAAGGGTCTAGTTTTTATAAAATGAACATAAGTCTAGTTACTTTAGCCTATGCAATGCTAGTTTTTCATTTTAGCATTCAAGCATATAACTAGCATACACCACACAAGCATGGATATTGAAATTTAGAACTTGTGCCATGCAAGCAAATATATGAAATGCACATTTAAATGCAACATACAAGTTTATGAGCTTGCTCTCCCTACTTGTGTGCTTTTTTTGTTTATGATCCCCTTACAATGTCAATGTTTCATTTGTTTGCTCCTTCTATCTTACTATCTTTGTGAATTTCTCCCCCTTTGTCAACAATTAGCACAAAAGGTGAGCTCAAATTATAGATAGGTTGGGGTGAAACCATGTGAAAAGAGGATCATTTTCCCAATTTGGTTCAATCTAGATTACTTGCAAAAGATATTTAACTTGGTTTGATCCAAGGACAAGCTTCTTCACACCTCCAAATAAGGGTTATCTTGTACCATGTTGAGTTAAACACTTGTAGCTTATTTTCTAGATCAAACACTAGGTTTACAAGCCCACAAACATGTCATATGCTACCACTAGATCATTTTAAACATACAAGCAATAGTGGTACCATACAAGCATCAAATTCAATTGATTTTAATGAATGAGCCTAGGGCATGATAGGAATGACTAGATGCACTAAACAAGTCCTTAGCAATAGATGGATGGCATGTCGATCAACTTTACCTTGCTTTGCTCAAAGGAGAGGCATGTCATATAATGGGGGGTGCATCAACACATATTGGAGAAGTCAAGTATGTTCAATTCATTCCTTAGCTTGCAAAACCTCTTCTCATCAAGTGGCTTGGTGAAGATATCGGCAAGTTGATCTTCGGTGCCCACACTCTCAATGCAAATGTTCCCTTTTTGTTGGTGATCTCTTATGAAATGATGGCGGACATCAATATGCTTTGTTCTTGAATGTTGAACCAGGTTGTTGGTAAGCTTTATGGCACTCTCATTGTCACATAGCAATGGTACTTGCTTGAATTTGATTCCAAAATCACTCAAAGTAGCCTTCATCCAAAGTAATTGAGCACAACAACTACCAGCCAAAATGTACTCCGCTTCGGCGGTTGAAAGTGCTACACTATTTTGTTTCTTTGATGACCAAGACACAAGTGATCTTCCTAATAGTTGACATATGCCTGATGTGCTCTTTCTCTCAACTTTGCATCCCACATAATCAGAGTCTGAATATCCAATCAACTCGAATCTTGCTCCTATGGGATACCACAATCCAACATTTTGTGTATGCTTCAAGTACCTCAATATTCTCTTTGTTGCCTTCAAATGACTTTCTCTTGGTGAGGCTTGAAATCTAGCACACATACATACACTAAACATCATATCCGGCCTTGATGCGGTCACATAGAGTAGGCTTTCAATCATAGACTGATATATCTTTTGATCCACCATGTTGCCACTAGCATCACTATCCAAGCTTCCACTTGTTCCCATTGGTATACTAATAGCTTTAGCATCATCCATTCCAAACTTCTTGAGCATGTCCTTGATGTACTTACCTTGACTCACAAATGTGTCATTCTTCATTTGCTTGATTTGAAGACCAAGGAAGTAACTAAGCTCTCCAATCATGGACATATCAAACTCACTTGCCATCATCTTGCCAAACTCTTCACAAAACTTTTGATTTGTTGACCCAAATATGATATTATCAACATAGATTTGCATTACAAACAAGTTATTTCTAAGCTTCTTAGTGAAGAGAGGGTGTCAACCTTTCCCATTTTGAATCCCTTAGAGAGTAGGAAATCCCTCAATCTCTCATACTATGCTCTTGGTGCTTGTTTCAATCCATACAAAGCCTTTCTCAACTTGTAAACATGGTTGGACTTCTTTTCATCTTCAAAACTAGGAGGTTGCTCAACATATACAAGCTCATTGATGTACCCATTGAGAAATGCACTCTTCACATCCATTTGGTACAACTTGATGTTGTGGGCACAAGCATAGGCTAACAAGATCCTAATTGCTTCCAATCTTGCAATCGGAGCATATGTTTCTCCAAAGTCAAGACCTTCAACTTGAGTGTAACCTTGAGCCACTAATCTTGCTTTGTTCCTTATTACTATCCCATCTTGATCTTGCTTGTTCCGAAAGACCCACTTGGTTCCTATCACATTATGATCCTTAGGCCTCTCAACTAACTCCCATACTTGGTTTCTTGTGAAGTTGTTTAGCTCTTCATGCATAGCATTGACCCAATCAACATCCTTCAAAGCTTCATCTATCTTGTTAGGTTCAATGGATGACACAAATGAGAAATGCTCACAAAATGAAGCCAATCTTGATCTAGTTTGCACACCTCTTGAAATATCACCAATGATAGTGTCCAAGGGATGATCTCTTGCAATATTGGTTGGTTGAAGCACTTGCACTTGATTGCTTGCATTTGATAGATCACTTGGTTGAGATGATGAACTAGCCACTTGTCGTTGATCTTGCACTTTGTCATCACTAGTTATTGCTTGAACTTGATCATGAGAACCACTAGCTTGCACATTTGAGTTAGAGAGCACTTGATTCTTGTCATCTTCAACATCAATCACCTCTCTAGGCCTTATATCACCAATGTCCATGTTCTTCATTGCATTGACCAATTGAGTGCCTCTTACATCATCTAGATTCTCATCTTCCTCTTGGGAACCATTTGTTTCATCAAACTCCACATCATGAACCTCCTCAAGAGTACCAATAGCCAAATTCCAAACTCTATAAGCCTTGCTAGTAGTGGAGTAACCAAGCAAGAAACCTTCATCACATTTCTTTTCAAACTTACTCAATCTAGTGCCTTTCTTCAATATGTAGTATTTACAACCAAAACCCCAAAAGTATGCTATGTTGGGCTTTCTTCCATTCAAAAGCTCATAAGGTGTCTTTTCCATCATGGGGTGACAATAGAGACGGTTGCTATAATAGCAAGCTATGTTGATTGCTTCGGCCCAAAATGAATGACTCACATTATACTCACTCAGCATTGATCTTGCCATGTCAATCAAAATTCTATTCTTCCTTTCAACTAAGCCATTTGATTGAGGAGTGTACTTGGCTGAGAACTGATGTCTAATTCCAAATTCATCACACAACTCATCAATTCTAGTGATCTTGAATTCACTACCATTGTCACTTCTAACTTTCTTGATGGTTGTTTCAAACTCATTGTGAATGCCCTTGACAAATGATTTGAATGTTGCAAACACATCACTCTTGTCAACAAGAAAGAATACCCATGTGTATCTAGTGAAATCATCCACAATCACAAATCCATATTTGTTTCCACCAATGCTTGTGTATGTGGTTGGTCCAAACAAGTCCATGTGCATCAACTCAAATGCCTTAGATGTGCTCATCATGCTCTTCTTAGGATGTGTGTTACCAACTTGTTTTCTAGCTTAACATGCACTACATAGCTTATCCTTCTCAAATGTGACATCTTTCAAGCCTCTAACTAAGTTATGCTTAATCAACTTATTCAACTATTTCATTCTAACATGACCAAGCCTTCTATGCCATAACCAACCCATGCTAGACTTAGTGATCAAACATGTTGTCAATGGAGCTTCTCTAGCATTGAAATCAACCAAGTATAAATTTTCATATCTAAATCCTTTGAATATCAAGTTAGAGCCATCTACACTTATAATCTCTACATCATCCACACCAAATATGCACTTGAAACCAAGATCACACAATTGAGCTACCGACAAAAGGTTGAAGTTCAAGCTCTCTACTAGTAGCACATTGGAAATGCTCAAGTCATTCGATATTGCAATCTTACCAAGCCCTTTGACCTTGCCTTTGCCATTATCACCAAATGTGATACTATCAATCCCATTGCTCTTGTTTTCATTGATTGAATTGAACATTCTTGGATCACTAGTCATGTGTTGTGTGCACCCACTATCAAGCACCCAATGCCTTCCTCTGGCTTTATAATTGACCTATAAAAGAAGATCAATTCTTTTTAGGTACTCAAACTTGCTTGGGTCCTTGAAGGTTAGTTACCAAGGTCTTTGGTACCCAAATGGCCTTCTTCTTTGAGCCCACAATTGTGTACCAATGAACTTAGCCTTCACACCATTAGCACCCTTAACAAGCATATAACAAGAATCAAATTTAATTGAGGATACAATAGGTAGCTTGTTCTTGTTGATCTTGCAATATTGCTCTACATGCCTAACTTGCTTGCATCTATTGCAAAACCAACCATTGCCCTTCACAAAGTCAACTTTGGAAGTGACAAAGACCGCTTTGCCTTTCTTGGGGGTATAGCCTAATTCCTCTTTGTTGAGAGAAAACCTTTGGCTACCCAAGCACTTTAGCAAGCGGGCATCTCCACCATAGGCATTGCCTAAGGCACGAGTGAGCTTATTCACCTCCTTCTTAAGGGTCTCATTTTTCACCATTAATGAGGCATCACAAGTGAGACCATCACTCAAAGGTGAAGTAGAAGTAGTAGTGCTACAAGAAGTGTTAGTGGGAGCAACTATAATGGGCTTATAAAAAGATTCATCAATAAGATCACATGTTAGTCCCACATCACATGATACAATCACTTGCTCCTTCTTGGCTTCCTCTTTGACTTGCTTGATGAGAGAGGAGTGAGCTTTCTCAAGCTTAGAGTGAGCTTTGCCAAGCTTCTCATGGGCTTCCATTAGCCTCTCATGAGTGGCATTGAGCTCATCAAGGGATTGCTCAAGAAATTTAACTTTCTTGTTCAATTCCTTGCACTCCTTTCTCTTCATCTCAAAGCAAGTATGCACTTGCTCACACATGTCCATGAGCTCCTCCTTGGAGTACTCCTCATCATCATCATCACTCCTACAAGCATCACTTTCACATTCATCATCATCACTCACATCATATTTTACCTTGGTAGATTTTGCCATGAGGCATGTCGAAGGAGTGTCGAAGATGGAGGGCTTGTTGTTGATGGCGATGCTTGCTAGTGCTTTCTTGATAGATTTCTTATCATTATCACTAGAGTCATCACTATTGTAACACCTCAGTGTTATGGTTGCACTAAAACACTTGCATCACATGAGCATGTGCATCATCATCTCATTCATAAGAATCATACCATGATGCATGTTATCATTTCGTGTGTATTTCTATTTGAATTGCTTGGTTTTATGCTAGCATTTGTGTGTGCTCATGTGTGGTCTATGCAAATGCATGTCAAATGTCCTCTTAAATAACTTAGCTACACTTAGAATGTCATTAGGAACAATGTCCATGTTGACCATATTGCCTAATTATGCTTCCAAGTAATAGTTTGACTTATGTTGACCCCTAGAGCTCTTTTGTTTGACTATTTCAAAAGTACAACTTAGATTATTTGCATGGCTATGCACCTTTAAGCAAAGTTGTAGGAAATTTTATAAGGAACAAAAGTTATTTTATGACCATCTCATGAAAATGTGCAGAACATGCTCAAAAAGGGCCCATAAGTTAGTTTTGGGGCCTAGTTGGAGACTTAGAAATTTTCTAAGTCTGAGAACTGGTTTTTAGTTTCATGTGTCGATGTTTGGAGCCCTATATCTCCCTATCAGGCCGAACCAGCTCTAGCTCCAATTATCAAAGTTGTAGTCCTCACTTAGATCTCCAACTTTGTCAACTACGCCATGAGCTAGATCATCACAGTTTAGGAGTTATGGGGCAAGGAACTTGCTTTGTTAGTCAGCACCAATGAACACTGAATCAAAAAAATTCAGACCGGCGCAGTGGCCGACCGCCCGCAGGCCGCTATCACTGCATGGCCGCCATGCACCGTGGCTGGCCTGGCGCCGCTACTGCTGTCGACCGTAGGAGGCCGCATCCATCTGCCCTCCCACTCGCTCTCATTCACTCTCTCCCTCTCGTGCGTGTCTGAGGCACCAAGAAAGCGGAGCTGCCACCGTCGCCATTGCTCCGTCGAGCCGTGCACCCTCGCCGTCATGTCATTGCTCGCTCTAGCTAACCCACAACTCCATAGTAGTCTCCATTAGCTTGTCCACCTCACCATTGAGCTAGAAAGTCAAGGTAGAGGCCACATTTCTTCTTCCCCACGGTGGGGTGCCATGGCCGCCGAGAGTTCCATCGAGCTCTCGCACGCTCGCCGCCACGTCTCACCTCGCTCCATCTCGCCCATAGCCCTGCATTGAGCTCCTCTATCATGTCATCATCTCTGTGTAGTCACCCGACCTCGGTTGAGGCCGCATTGTCATTCCTGTCACCGTCCGGACCTCATCGGAGTTGGAGCTCGTTGTGGCCGACCACCATCGGAGCCCTCTCACTCCCTTTTCTACCCTCCATCAATTTCCCTGCAAGCCCTTGAAGCTCGTACCAAGCTTAGTTGTGCCCTACCTGGCCATACCTCACTGAAGCACCATTAGATTCCCTCCGTCCTCCGCCATGCACGCCGTCGTCCTAGCTAGAGCTCGGTAGCGGTTGAGGGGAGGGCATAGTTAGGTGCGTCTCGTCGAGGCAAGCACACCGGTGCCCTTGGCCTCGCTGAAGTCCTCACCGCCGGCGAGCAAGCATGGGTCAACTGCCGCTCCTCTACTCTACTCCCTCTGGCCAGTGGGACCGTTGACCCCGCGGGTCCCGCGCGTTAGTGAACCATATTTAGGTTTTTGGGGATTTAAATGCAGATTTTGATGCTATTTTGTAAAATTCATAACTGGAGTTTTGTAGATCCAAATTGGGTGGATCCAATTTTGTTAGGATTTTGGTGAAGTGTAGTATTTAGTAAAAATATAACATGACACTTGTAGTAAGGTTTCTGGAAGAATTAAATTATAACTTGAAATGTGTTTTTAAATGGATGCAAACTTGCTTAACTCATATCTAGAGTTCCAGTGATCCAAAAATTATGAAATTTGGATGGTAATCTCTTTTTTATAGGTAGAAGCTCCGGTACAAATTTCAGAGTTATTGCGTGAATAGTTTTTGAGTTATTAATTTCCCTTTAATCATTAGATGATCCTTGGGTGAATTTTAATAATTAATCTATGAACCCAATGCCCATGAAATTTATTGGAGGTTGTCCTGGTTCCTTTAGGATGCTAAGAAAAATATGAAATTTGTTGTTTAACACTTTTCAATAGGGTTTCTAATTTAGGCCAAAATCAGCCTCGTTGCCTTGTTATTTTTGTGTAGAATGTTTCTATGGGTAACTTTGGGTGAAATTTTTATAGTAGCCTACTTGGAGTATGGAGTACCTACTGTAATTTTTGTGAATTAAATGGTGCAGTTTTCATACATGTTTATTATTCCTCTTCAATAATTAAATAAATTAAGAAAGGCATAAAAAATGAATTGGTGGTGAACACCTTACTTTTTGGTGTTCCTTTTATATGTGTGATGAGTTAGTAAAGTTGGTTTTGTCTATTTATCTGTTTGCAACATAAGTTAATAATTATTTTTTTGCATTATGTCTTTCTAGGACAGTTCTGGGAACTTGACAAAGCCCTTGAATACAAAAGTTGTAGATAACTTATGTATCTAGCTCCTGTTAAAATTTGGTGGCATTTGGCCCAATAGTTTAGGAGTTACAGTCGTTTCAAGTTGGATCACAGCTTTGCTTGCTCTCTATCTTGTTTAGACCTAATTATGTGTTTATGTAAATTCGACCTGCTAAACTTTGCAATCATGCCTTGAGGTCTGAAAATGAATTTTAGGAATTTCATAAGCTTTCCAAATTGTCTTGTTGCATGTCATTTAGAGTTGTAAATCTTCAGTTATGGTAAATTTACTATGCTACGGTATATTCCTAGTTTTGCTGAAATATGAATGATGGTGTGAATGATTTGTAGCATCGTTCTTGTTGATTGTTTAGGTGTTAGGCTAACTTGAGAAAATGCTTAGGTGCAGGTGCTAGGTCCTTAACTGAAGATGAGCAATTGTGTATTAGGTTGTCTAAACTTGGTTAGTTAAAGTGATTTGAATAGAGCGCAAGTTAGAATATGTGTACTATAGTAGCATGTGCATTCCCCGAGCATCCCTAACTTCGTTCATGTACATCCATGATATTTATCTTGCACATACATGCAATAGGTGTGCCGGAGGGAGTGACGCTCTAGAGTTCGAGGGAGCGAGCCAGGAGGAGGAGCCCGAGGTTCAGGCAACCGACGAAGCAGCCACCGAGGAGGAGTTGCCCGAGTGCCCTGACCACCACCCATCCTCTTTCCTGAAAGGCAAGCCCCGAAGCATATTAAGTCTCCCATGTTTTTACAAATATCTTGAGTATCTTTTATTGTTGCTAATGCATTAAGTATAGGAACTGGTTGGAACCAATTGTTGCATTATATATCTATCCTTGTCCAGATATTGCACTTGAATCCTATTTAAGTTCAGCAATGGGTTAAATGCTTAGCCATGCTTAGTGCAGTAGAAGTTGGGTGATTTCCTATCACCTGTGAGCTTTAGGATGAGGTGGGTCATGGTTGGCTATATTTGCTATCATGGAAAAGAACCATGTTAATAATGAATTAAGATCGAGTGGAGTCTTGTGTAGGGTGAGACATAGTGACTCCATCTGTGTCATTTAAGGACTGATACAGTGTACGTCCTCATGTCATGTTGAACGTAGCCTAACACTTAGCTGGCCGGATAAGTCACTCTAACCATGAACCCTAGTAGTTCGACTCAGGCCAAGAACCAGGGGGACGTGCACATTCTGGAGGAAGTAAGGATGTGCTTGGGGACATTGGCATGAGTCCAAGGGGTCAGGTGTTTAAAACTCATGCACTTCCTGGCAGAGTGTCACCCTTGAGAATGTGGCATTGTCTAGACCCACGACTCCAAAGTTGTACCAAAGGTGACTTGATTGCGACCCTGATGGAGGAAGCAGGGTTTGTGTTAGGAATACGCCTCTAGCTAGATAGAAATCGATTCGAGTCACCATCTCTCCTGGATAGTGAGAACTTGACTCAGCAGCGGCAACGTAGATTCACTTAATTTCACGTTACGGTTAAATGGAGGATGATGATAATGTTTCCACAGTTTATACCTGCTATGGTTAATAATGTTTGCATCTTAATCAAGTGATTGCTTAGTACAGGTGCTAATATAAATGACATGTTAATGGCTAAAAGTCACTACTAGCTTAGGTTAAGAGTTGATCATTATTACTTATGCTTTTCCGCAAAAAGAAAGTGTCAGCCAGATCCACTAAATTAAGCTATGCATGATCCTTGGTGTCAATTATTTTTGGTTTCCGACGGGTAAGTCTAGCTGAGTACATTCTCGTACTCAGGGTTTATTCCCTCTTGTTGTAGATGACCATCTTTATCAGGGCTTCTATAAGTACTGTCACCACCCAGTGGGTGACGAAGACTAGATCACAGGCATGATCTCTATTTATCTTATCCGAATGCTTTTGTGGGATGTGATCGGCAAGCTGGTACTTGTATTTGAACTCATGTGTGTGAGTTAAACTATTTACTTCTGCTACTTTACAAGACTTGGTTTGTAATAACTATGACTCTGATGTGTTGTAATCTATCTGTGAACTGTTGGTGAAATATTGTAACGTGTGATGTGTTATGTTGAATTACTACGATCTTGGTTGTATGCAAGTTGGTTTGAAATCCTTCATGGTTTTCAGTTGACTACCGGGTTTATATGGGCTCAAGTGCGAGAATTTGATCGCTTTGGCGATCATTTTTGTACTTGTGCACTTATAAATTGGATGGTTCTGCTATAGCTGGCATCGGAGCTAGATTCAACACTAAACATGTCATACGGGTATTTAAAAACAGAAGCTTTTGTTGCAAAAATAGTTTTCCAACCTATAGTTATATATAAGTGTTTCGAAATCTAAAATGTTATAGTGTGCTGGTGATCACATCCCTTATAGCCCACATAAGGACTTTTAGGTGGCTTATATAATTACTAACTTGGGGGAAAGTGGTTGTTTCTATTTCGTCATCCATGCGGCATGCTATTGCATGGGTGCCATTCGCTTGAATGGTAATGTATGGATCAATTGCCTCTATGCCAAGGTAAGTGTGAGTTGTGAGAGCATGACCATCCAACTGTCGGTTTAGGGGAGAGTTAGTTGTGGTTACTGGAATATTTACATGTTGCATACATATACATATGAAGGTACTTAATTGTGGGTATATCTGTCATGTAGTTTTGGATACCAAAGTATATATATCCGGGGATATATATATGGAGAGTATCTTAGTTTACTACTTTCATTGTGAGCATTATATCTTGTTGGGTTGGGCTATAATGAAATTTTCTGCAGGTACGCTAACAATGCACCATGTAGATCGACTAGTTACCGCTATCTGAGAGAACGTGTGTATGCCACCGTATATTCCGCTAGAACTTAACTTTTCTTAGGTTTGTGAGGACATACGAAACATGCATGCATCATATTCACTCATGTCACTCATATTGCATTACTCCCTCCCTTATAACTTACTTATGCCTACCTTGAAAAATAATCCTCTCATGAGAGTTGCATCCCTTTTGATATAGATGGTCACGCCCGTGTTTCCTCCTTATAGCAGTACCTTTTTGGACTAGTTTGGTATGCCTACCTTGCTCTGGAGGGTGCTAAGCTTAGTTGGGTACCTAGAGGCGCCCCGTTATACATGGGTGCAGACAGTGCCATTTGGTGATGTGCCATGGTACAATGTGGCCTTGGTGGTGCCGCAGAACCCCATGAGACCGCTGTGGCGTGGGTGGAGCACCGAGTCTGATGGGCAAAGCCCATGGGAAGCCACGTAAGTTGCTACTCTTGATGTGCTTATGGACATAGCATAGAGTTTTGGAGATGAATTGGTGGGGGGACCAGCTACATCCATTCCCTAAGTGGCTCCTACAGATGTTGAGTGGACTCAAGAAGCTAGCCATGCCTTGGTTCGAGGTCGTGGTGAACGTGTTCAGAGCGATAATGTGGAAATGAGTGCTATGATGGATGCTTTGAAGCTTTGTCGAGTCAGGCAGGACACCCTCTCTAGTGTATTAGAAGAAGCTGGCAAGGCAATGGCAGCCCAGCATAAGTTTAGGTTGCGTGCTCGCAAGTGTCACCGTAGGGTGGAAGCATGTGGGCAAGCTCAGCTGGAGGTAGATGAGATTTGGGGCATTGCAAATTATCACCTGCAACAGTGGGGGCAAGCAGCACGTGAGAGAGATGAGCTTCATAACCAGCTTATGAACCTCACCATAGAGAGAGATGAGGCAGTATAGGAGTTGGACCGTGTGACCCATCATAGAGATGCAGCCTTGGAGTTGGTAGAAGAAAGGCATCAAGGATGGATCATGGCTAACCACAATGCTTTTCAAAGGGAGAATGCACTCTAAGAGCAGCTAGAGGAGCTTCAGGTTGAATACCATCACCTAAACAATCACCTATTTCCTATTCCTCAGCCCATTCCAAGGTATCCTAATGTGGGTGGACCTCAAGTGATTAAGGCCGATGAAGAAGAAGAGGACATGCAGATGAATGTCAATGCAGCTGAACCTGCAAATGAAGAGGAAGAGGATGACCCTGAAGAAGTCTAGGGCGTCTCCGATGTGGACAGTGACCACTTCAACTAGTAGTTAGCTAGCAAGTCTCACTAGTTTAAGCTTTTGTTGCCATTATGTAATGGACTCTATACTAGGGCAGATGTTGGAAGTACCTTTTAATTCGGACGTGGCATGTAATGTACCTTAATCTGCTCCCTTTGGGATGCTTATCTTAGTTGGTGAATTTTAAAACTTGTCATGTTGGAATGCACTATGAATGGAGCTCATAATTTATTGATGATGTGGTGATTGGAGAATAAATTATTACCTCTGTTTTATTGCATGAATTTTACATTATCTCCAATAAATTCAGTTTGGCGTAACTACATTATTCCTCTCCAATATTCTAACATCACCAATAATTGCTGGTTGCGCATTGTTGCAGATGCCACGCACTCATGCTACTGGTGTGGCTGGTGATGATGATGATCCCCCACTACCACCACTACCCACACCAGTGGAATTGATGGCAATACTGGTTGAAGGACAGCGCACTATGGCAAATGCTCTCCGCACGATTGCAAATCATGATGGCCGTGGTGCACGCCAAGGACCTGAACCAAATCAGTATAGTGACTTTAAAGATTTCCTTGACACTAAACCATCGATCTTCAAGGAGGCTGAGGAGCCCCTCCAAGCTGATGAGTGGTTGAACACTCTCGAGCAGAAATTCTGTCTGCTTCGCTTGATTGAGGTGTTGAAGACTGAGTATGCATCTCACCAACTGCATGGGCCAGCTGGTATTTGGTGGAGTCATCATCGGTCCACTATGCCCACTGACGCCCAAATCACTTGGGATCAGTTCAAGTCTACTTTTAGAGGAAATTATATTCCTCCTAGTCTCATGGTAATCAAGCACACTGAATTTATGAAGCTAACATAGGGGAACAAGAGCTTGAATGAATACTTGTAGGCTTTCAATAACCTTGCAAGGTATGCTACTAAGTTTGTTGACACTGATGCCAAGAAGATCACTAGTTTCAAGCAGGGACTTAGCCCCAAGTTGATGAAGACTATAGGGAATTGTAAGTGTGCTACCTTTAATGAGTTTGTTAGTGATGCTTTATCTCAAGAAAACAACAATGCTATTTATGCTGCTTCAAAGAATCGCAAGAGAGCCTACGAGGCGGGTGCCTCACAGTCCAAAGCTCCAGTCACATCTAAGGCCCCATTCCATCCTCCGACATCAGTTGCTAAGTTTCGCCCACTACTGAAGAAGAATCTAGGCAAGACTGGATTTTGCAAGGCTTTTATAGTTGCTCTTCCAAAGGGCACTACTAGTCAAGACAGCTCCAATGTTCCTCCAAGCAACATGCCATGCTGGAACTACAACAAGTCGGGTCACTAGGCGAAGAAGTGTCCTTATCCCAAGAAGAATAACAACCAAGGTGGCCGGTAGGGGCAGGTGAACTACACTAATATTGCTGATATTCCTTCAAGAGAGTTAGTCACTACTAGTAAGTTTCTGGTTGATCAACACCCTGCAGTTGTACTATTTGATTTGGGTGCTTCCCATTCTTTTATGAGCCCCGCATTTGCATCCAGTTTAAACAGAAAACATACACTGTAGATGAGGATTATTGTATTAGGGTTGCCAGTGGTAATATCCCAACAAAGCTAGTAGTCAGGGGTGTGCAACTTGAGATAGAGCGACGAAGTTATCAGGTGGATCTGGTAGTTTTACCGAGGCTAGGTATTGATGTGATACTAGGAATGAAATGGATGAGCAGTCATGGGTGCTTATTGATACATTGACTATAGTAGTCATGCTCAAAGACCCTAGTAATTAGGAAGGTTTTCTAGTGCAACTACCTAGGGACATCAATCTCTCTTGTGCGGCAAATGCGGTGCAAGCAAAGGCTATTGCAGATATCCCTATAGTGTGTGATTTTCTAGATGTTTTTCTCGATGATTTGCTCGGATTGCCCCCGAATTGGGATGTGGAGTTCAAGATAGAGTTGCTACCGGGTACAGCGCCCATATCTAGAAGACCTTATAGAATGCCTCCCAATGAACGAGCCAAACTTAAGACCCAGTTGAATGAACTTCTAAAGAAAGGCCTTATCCATCCTAGTTCGCCTCTGTGGGGGTGTCTGGCTATTTTTGTGAAGAAGAAGGATCACTCACAGCGCATGTGTGTAGATTATAGGCCTTTGAATGCAGTCACAATCAAGAATAAGTACCCTCTGCCACGCATAGATATCTTATTTGATCAGTTGTCTAAAGCAAAAGTCTTTTCCAAGATTGATTTGTGATCTGGTTATCATCAAATCAAAATCTGGCCTAAGGATATTCCAAAAACTGCCTTCTCTACAAGATACAGTCTTTATGAGTATGTTGTTATGTCTTTTGGATTGACCAATGCCCCTGCACACTTCATGTATTTGATGAATTTGGTGTTTATGCCTGAGTTGGACAAATTTGTGGTAGTATTTATAGATGATATCTTGGTCTATTCTAAGAATGAAGAAGATCACATTGAACATTTGCGAGTGGTTCTCACTAGATTGCGGGAACACAAGCTTTATGCAAAGTTTAGCAAGTGTGAATTCTAGCTTCGAGAGGTACCTTTTCTTGGGCACATGTTGTCCGATGGTGGAATTATGGTGGATCCCACCAAGGTGCAAGAAGTGTTGGACTAGAAGGCTCCAATCTTGGTGCATGAGGTTCGGAGTTTTTTGGGGTTGGCTGTTATTATCGTCGCTTCATCCTGGATTTCGCTAAAATAGCCAAGCCTATGACTTGGTTGCTGCAAAAAGACATGAGGTTTGTCAGGACTTTCGAGTGTGATGTGGCTTTTCACACCCTACGAACCCTTCTAACTTCGGCTCCAGTTTTGGCATAGCCGGACATTGAGAAACCTTTTGATGTGTTTTGTGATGCATCCGGCACAGGTTTAGGAGGTGTTCTTATGCAAGAAGGACGAGTCATTGCTTATACCTCTCACCAACTTTGGAAGCATGAGGTGAATTATCCTACACATGACTTAGAACTCGCTGTAGTCGTTCATGCTTTGAAGGTCTGGAGACATTATTTGCTTGGCAATGTGTGCCACATCTACACTGATCATAAAAGTCTTAAGTACATCTTCACTCAACCTGAGTTGAATATGCATTAGAGAAGATGGCTTGAGTTGATCAAAAATTATAACCTCCTAGTGCACTATCATCCTAGCAAGGCAAACATCGTTGCGGATGCCTTAAGCAAGAAATCTCATTGCCACTCTTTGATTGAAAGTGACCTCCATTTGTCAAAACTCCTACATCCTATAGTCCTTCACAACATCATATCCACATCAAGCGCAAGATGAAAGAGCAAGAAATCAAGCATTTTCGGGTAGATGAGAATGACGTGTTGTGTTTCAAGGATAGGTTAGTGGTCCCAAAGGATAGAGAGCTTAGAAATCAAATCATATCCAAAGCACATTCCTCTAAATTATCTATTCATCCTAGTAGTAGCAAAATGTATCATGATTTGAAGCCTCATTTTTGGTGGACCAAGATGAAGAAAGAGATAGCCGCTTATGTGGCTAGGTGTGAGACTTGTTGTCGAGTTAAAGCTGTGCACATAAAAGCTAGATTGCTTCAGCCACTCTCTATTTCAGGTTGGAAATGGGAGGAGATAAGTATGGATTTTATTGTTGGACTCCCTACTACTCAGAGGAATTTTAACTCCATTTGGGTGATTGTAGACCGTTTGACCAAGTCTGCACACTTTATTCCTGTTCGTGTAGACTTCTGTCCAACTGACTATACTGAGTTGTACTTCAATTAGATAGTCCAACTTCATGGGGTACCTCGCACTATTGTCTTTGATCGAGGGCCACAGTTCACTGCTCACTTTTGGGAGCACTTGCATGGGTTATTGGGAACTAAGTTAGTAAGAAGCTCTGCCTATCATCCGCAAACCTCTGGACAAACTGAGCAAGTGAACCAAATCTTAGAAGATATGTTGAGAGCGTGTGTAATCTCATCTAAGGGTTCATGGGAAAAATGGTTGCCCCTAGCTGAATTCTCTTATAATAATAGATATCAAGAGAGTATCAAGATGGCACCGTTTGAAGCTTTGTACGGTCGGAAGTGTAGAACCCCGTTGAATTGGGTTGAAGCTAGTGAAAGGAGATATTATGGTATTGATTTTGTTAACGAAGCCGAAGAACAAGTTCATACTATCCAAACCCATATGGCCATAGCTTAAGCTAGGCAGAAAAGTTATGTTGATCACCATAGAAAACCTATCGAGTTCGAAGTTGGAGACTTCATTTATCTGAAAGTCTCACCCATGAAGAGTGTCCAACGCTTTGGTGTGAAGCGAAAGCTTGTGCCGAGATATGTCGGTCCATTTCAAATCATAGGATAGAGTGGTAAAGTAGCATACAAGATCCAATTACCTCCTAAGAAGAGTGCTATCTTCAATGTCTTTTACGTATCTCAGTTGAAGAAATGTCTCCGTGTCCCTGAAGAGAGAGTTCCACTAGGGGATATCAAGTTAAAATCTCATTTGACTTTTGAAGAAAAACTGGTCCGAGTAATTGACGCTCGTGAGCAAGTGACTTAGAGTCAGGTGGTCAAGTTTTACAAGGTCATGTAGAGTAATCAGGGTAGTGAACGCGATGCAACTTGGGAAAGAGAAGATTATTTGAGGGAAGGTTATAAGGAATTCTATCAACAATGGTATGCTTGTCAAATCTCGGGACGAGATTTTTATAAGGAGGGAGGGCTGTAACACCTCAGTGTTATGGTTGCACTAAAACACTTGCATCACATGAGCATGTGCATCATCATCTCATTCATAAGAATCATACCATGATGCATGTTATCATTTCGTATGTATTTCTATTTGAATTGCTTGGTTTTATGCTAGCATTTGTGTGTCCTCATATGTGGTCTATGCAAATGCATGTCAAATGTCCTCTTAAACAACTTAGCTACACTTAGAATGTCATTAGGAACAATGTTCATGTTGACCATATTGCCTAATTATGCTTCCAAGTAATAGTTTGACTTGTGTTGACCCCTAGAGCTCTTTTGTTTGACTATTTAAAAAGTATAGCTTAGAGTGTTTGCATGGCTATACACCTTTAATCAAAGTTGTAGGAAATTTTATAAGGAACAAAAGTTATTTTATGACCATCTCATGAAAATGTGCAAAACATGCTCAAAAATGGCTCACAAGTTAGTTTTGGGGGCTAGTTGGAGACTTAGAAATTTTCGAAGTCTGAGAACTGGTTTTTAGTTTCATGTATTGATGTTTGGAGCCTTGTATCTCCCTAACTATGCCGAACCAGCTCTAGCTCCAATTGTCAAAGTTGTAGTCCTCACTTAGGTCTCTAACTTTGTCAACTACGCCATGAGCTAGATCATCACAGTTTAGGAGTTATGGGGCAAGGAACTTGCTTTGTTAGTCAACACCGATGAACACTGAATCAAAAAAATTCAGACCGGCACAGTGGCCGACCGGCCATAGGCCGCTACCGCCATGTGGCTGCCACATGCCATGGCTAGCTTGGCACCGCTGCCACTGTCAACCATAGGAGGCTGCATTCGTCTGCCCTCCCACTCGCTCTCATTCACTCTCTCCCTCTCGTGCGCGTCTGAGGCACCAAGAAAGCGGAGCCGCCGCCGTCGCCATTGCTCCGCCAAGCCGTGCACCCTCGCTGTCGTGTTGTTGCTCGCTCTAGCTAACCCATAACTCCATAGTAGTCTCCATTAGCTCGTCCACCTCATCATTGAGCCAGAGAGTCAAGGTAGAGGCCACATTTCTTCTTCCCCGTGGTGGGGCGCCATGGCCGCCAAGAGTTCCGTCGAGCTCTCACGCGCTCGCTACTGCGTCTCACCTCGCTCCATCCCGCCCATAGCCCTACATTGAGCTCCTCTATCACATCATCATCTCCGTGCAGCCATCCAACCTCGGTTGTGGCTGCATTATCATTCCCGCCACCGTCCGGACCTCGCTGGAGTTGGAGCTCGCTGTGGCCGACCACCACCGGAGCCCTCTCACTCCCTTTTCTACCCTTCATTAGTTTCCCCGTGAGCCCTTGAAGCTCGTACCAAGCTTAGCCTTGTCCTACCTAGCTGGACCTCACTAGGGCACCGTCGGATTCCCTCCGCCATCCGCCGCCCTAGCTAGAGCTCGGTAGCAGTTGAGGGGAGGGCATAGTTAGGTGCGTCTCGTCTAGGCGAGCACGCCGGCGCCCTTGGCCTCGCCGGAGTCCTCACCGCCGGCAAGCAAGCATAGGTGAACCGTCGCTCCTCTGCTCTGCTCCCTCTGGCCGGTGCGACCGTTGACCCCGTGGGTCCCGTGCGTCAGTGAACCATATTTAGGTTTTTGGTGATTTAAATGCAGATTTTGATGTTGTTTTGTAAAATTCATAATTAGAGTTTTGTAGATCCAAATTGGGTAGTTCCAATTTTGTTAGGATCTTGGTGAAGTGTAGTATTTATTAAAAATATAACATGACACTTGAAGTAAGGTTTCTGGAAGAATTAAATTGTAACTTGAAATATGTTTTTAAATGGATGCAAACTTGCTTAATTCATACCTAGAGTTCCGTTGATCCAAAAATTATGAAATTTGGATGGTAATCTCTTCTTGATAAGTAGAAGCTCTGGTAAAAATTTTAGAGTCATTGCATGAACAGTTTTTGAGTTATTAATTTCCCTTTTATCATTAGATGGTCCTTGGGTGAATTTTAATAATTAATCTATGAATCCAATGCCCATGAAATTTATTGGAGGTTGTTCTGGTTCCTTTAGGATGCTACAAAAAATATGAAATCTATTGTTTGACACTTTTCAATAGGCTTTCTAATTTAGGCCAAAATCAGCCTCGTTGCCTTGTTATTTTATGTAGTATGTTTCTATGGGTAACTTTGGGTGAAATTTTTGCAGTAGCCTACTTGGAGTATGTAGTACCTACTGTAATTTTTGTGAATTAAATGGTGCCGTTTTCATACATGTTTATTATTCCTCTTCAATAATTAAATAAATTAAGAAAGGCATTAAAAGAAATAAATTGGTGGTGAACACCTTACTTTCTGGTGTTCTTTGGATATGGGTGATGAGTTACTAAAGTTAGTTTTGTCCATTTATATATTTGCAACATAAGTTAATAATTATTTTCTTGCATTATGTCTTTGTGGACAGTTCTAGAAACTTGGCAAAGTTCACCATGATAATTTGGTTTGCTGGAAAAGTGGTGAATACAAAAGTTGTAGATAACTTATGTATCTAGCGCCTCTTAAAATTTGGTGGCATTTGGCCCAGTAGTTTAGGAGTTACAGTCATTCAAAGTTGGATCACAGTTTTGCTTGCTCTCTGTCTTGTTTAGACCTGATTATGTGTTTATGTAAATTCTACCTACTAAACTTTGGAATCATGCCTTGAGGTCTGAAAATGAATTTTTGGCAATTTCATAAGCTTTCCAAATTGTCTTGTTGCATGTCATTTTGAGTTGTAAATCTTCAGTTATGGTCAATTTACTATGCTGCGGTATATTCCCAGTTTTGCTGAAATATGAATGATGGTGTGAATGATTTGTAGCATCGTTCTTGTTGATTGTTTAGGTGTTAGGCTAACTTGAGAAAATGCTTAGGTCCAGGTGCTAGGTCCTTAACTGAAGATGAGCAATTGTGTATTAGGTTGTCTAAACTTGGTAAGTTAAAGTGATTTGAATAGAGCTCAAGTTAGAATATGTGTACTGCAGTAAGCATGTGCATTCCCCAAGCATCCCTAACTTCATTCATATGCATCCATGATATTTATCTTGCACATACATGCAATAGGTGTGCCGGAGGGAGTGACGCTTCTAGAGTTCGAGGAAGTGAGCCAGGAGGAGGAGCCCAAGGTTCAGGCAACCGACGAAGTAGCCGCCGAGGAGGAGTTGCCCGAGTGCCTTGACCACCGCCTATCCTCTTTCCTGAAAGGCAAGCCCCGGAGCACATTAAGTCTCCTATGTTTTTACAAATATCTTGAGTATCTTTTATTGTTGCTAATGCATTAAGTATAGGAACTGGTTGGAACCAATTGTTGTATTATATATCTATCCTTGTCCAGATATCGCACTTGAATCCTATTTAAGTTTAGGAATGGGTTAAATGCTTAGCCATGCTTAGTGCGGTAGAAGTCGGGTGATTTCCTATCACCTGCGAGCTTTAGGATGAGGTGGGTCACGGTTGGCTATATTTGCTATTGTGGAAAAGAACCATGTTAATAATGAATTAAGACCGGGCGAGTTTTGTGTAGGGTTGGACATAGTGACTCCGTCTGTGTTGTTTAAGGACCAATACACTGTATGTCCTCATGTCATGTTGAACGCAGCCTAACACTTAGCTGGCCGGATAAGTCGTTTCGACCGCGAAGCCTAGTAGTTCGACTCAGGCTGAGAACCAGGGGGGACGTGTGCATTCTAGAGGAAGTAAGGATGTGCTTGGGGACATTAGCGTGAGTCCAAGGGGTCAGGTGTTTAAAAGTCCTGCACTTCCTGGCAGAGTGTCACCCTTGAGAATGCGGTGTTCTCCAGACCTGTGACTCCGGAGTTGTACCAAAGGTGACTTGATTGTGACCCTAATGGGGAAAGCAGGGTTTGTGTTAGGAATACCCCTCTAGCTGGATAGGAATCAATTTGAGTCGCCGTCTCTCCCAAATAGTGAGAACTTGACTGAGCAGCAGCAACGTAGATTCACTTAATTTAACGTTATGGTTAAATGGAGGATGATGATAATGTTGCCATAGTTTATACCTGCTATGGTTAACAATGTTTGCATCTTAATCAAGTGATTGCTTAGTACATGTGCTAATATAGATGACTGGTTAATGGCTAAAAGTCACTGCTAGCTTAGGTTAAGAGTTGATCATTATTACTTATGCTTTTCCGTAAAAAGAAAGTGTCAGCCAGATCCACTAAATTAAGCTATGCATGATCCTTGGTTCCAATTATTTTTTGTTTCCGATGGGTAAGTCTAACTGAGTACATTCTTGTACTCAGGGTTTATTCCCTCTTGTTGTAGATGACCTTCTTTATTAGGGCTTCTATAAGTACTATCTCCACCCGACGGGTGACGAAGACTAGATCATGGGCATGATCTCTGTTTATCTTATCCGAATGCTTTTGTGGGATGTGATTGGTAAGCTAGTACTTGTATTTGAACTCATGTGTGTGAGTTGAACTATTTGCTTCCGCTACTTTACAAGACTTGGTTTGTAATAACTATGACTCCGATGTGTTGTAATCTATCTGCGAACTGTTGGTGAAATATTGTAATGTGTGATGTGTTATGTTGAATTACTGCGATCTTGGTTGTATGCAAGTTGGTTTGAAATCCTTCGTGGTTTTCAGTTGACTACCGGGTTTATATGGGCTCAAGGGTGAGAATTTGATCGTTTCGGCGATCATTTTTTTACTTGTGCTCTTATAAATTGGACGGTTCTGCTACAACTACCTAAAGAGCCATCACTATCCCAAGTGACCACATTGCCTCCACCCTTCTTCTTCTTTTGGAAGGTCATTCTCTTCTCCTTCTTCTCCTTCTTTTCTTTATTATCCTTCTTGTGCTTCTTCTCATCCTCATCATTGTCACTATTGTAGGGACAATTTGCTACAACATGATCGGGACTCTTGCAATTATAGCATCTTCTCACATATTCTTTGCTTTTGGTGTGATCTCTTCTCTTTCTTGCACCATAGCCCTTCTTCTTCATGAATTTTCCCATCTTGCATACAAAGAGGGACATAGCTTCATCATTAATATCACTAAGATCATCATCATCACTTGATTCTTTCTTGGACTTGCCCTTATTCTTGGATGATGATGAGCTAGCCTTGAATGCTATACTCTTCTTCTTCTTTTCTTCTTCTTCCTTCTTGTCATCCCCCTCCCTTTCTACACGGTATGTCTCTTGGGTCATGACATTACCTAGTACTAGGTTAGGGGTAATCTTCTTCAATCCTCCTCTTATGATAAGCAATCTCAACATCTCAAATCTTGGAGGTAAGCACATCAAGAACTAATGAGAGACATCATCATCCTTGATCTTCTCTCCCAAGGCCTTCAAGTCATTTACAATCACTTGCAACCGATGGAACATTTCTAGAATGCTCTCATCTTCCTTCATCTTGAAGCTTGTCAACTTATCCTTGAGAATGTATAACTTAGCACTCTTCACCGCCAGTGTGCCCTCATATGTTTCCTCCAATCTCCTCTACACCTCATTTGCTCTTTCACAATCCTTGATTTGCTCAAACACCTTGGAATCAATGGCATTGTATAAGGTGTTGAGAGCCATTGTATTGCATTGCTTGTTGGTCTTGTCTTGGTTGGTGGGGTCATCGGGATCAATGATAGCATAGTCATTCTCAGTCACCTCCCATACTTGATCATTGATTGACCAAGATACATCCTCATCTTTCTCTTCCAATAATCATAGCATGTGCCATCAAAGAACGGTGGTTTGCCCTCCACATGGTTGAACACAACTTGAGCCATAATTTGACACCGAGGTTGTTAAGCCTTCAATCAAATGGTGACCACGGCTCCGATACTACTTGAAAGGTCCTAATATGGCTAGAGGGGGGTGAATAGCCTATTTAAAATCTAAAAATCAACTAGAGCAATTTGCTTAGTATGACAAATAGCGAAATGCAAACTTGCTCTAGCTCTACAAGGGTTGCAAGCCACCTATCCAACAATTCTAGTTGCAATGATTACTAGGCACACAACTTGCAATGTTACTACTCACTAAGAGCTCTCAATCTTGCTACTCTAAAGAGCTCCACTAGATGAACTTAAAATAACAAAGCAAGCTCTCAATTCTAATTACACTAAAGAGCTTACCACAACTAGTTTGCAAGAATATAAATGAGTAGGGTGATTATACCGCTGTGTAGAGGAGTGAACCAATTACAAGATGAATACTAAATCAATCACCAGGAGAATATCAAAGGGTAAGAGACAACCAATTTTTCTCCTGAGGTTCACGTGCTTGCCAACACGCTAGTCCCCATTGTGTCGACCAACACATGGTGGTTCGGCGGCTAAGAGGTGTTGCACGAACCTCGTCCACACAATTGGACACTGCAAGAACCTACCCATAAGTGAGGTAACTCAATGACATGAGCAATCCACTAGAGTTACCTTTTAGCTCTCCGCCGGAGAAGGCACAAGATCCCTCACAATCACCACAATCGGAGCCAGAGACAATCACCAACCTCCACTCAATGATCCTCGCTGCTCCAAGCCTTCTAGGTGGCGACAACCACCAAGAGTAACAAGTGAATCCTATAGCGAAACATGAATGCGAAGTGCCACTAGATGCAATCACTCAAGCAATGCACTTGGATTCTCTCCCAATCTCACAATGATGATGAAACAATGGAGATGAGTGGGAGGGCTTTGGCTAAGCTCACAAGGTTGCTATGTCAATGCAAATGTCCAAGAGGGTGAGCTTGAGCCAGCCATGGGGCTTAAATAGAAGCCCCCATGAAATAGAGCCATTGTACCCCTTCACTGGGCACAACTCGGGGTGACCGGACGCTCTGGTCAGTTCGGCCGGACGTAGGACCCCAGCGTCTAGTCGCCTAATGCTTGCCACGTGTCATTAACTTCAAACGCCGATCACCCGATTTCAACGGTCAAGAGATGACCGGATGCGTTAGTTAGAAAGTGACTGGACGTCGGACCCCAGTGTCCAGTCATTTCTAGTAAGGTTCCAAACACAAAATTTCATGACCGGACATGTCTGATCACCCAACGTTTCCTCTGTGCGCCTCACGTTAGCATATGTCAGCACTGACTGGACGCACCCTGCCAGCGTCCAGTCACTCTTTGTGTCAGCGTCCGATCACAAGACCAAGACATGTGCTCACTGCTACTACTGATCAGACTCAGGACCCCAGCATCCGGTCACTGCACCACTAGCGTCCGATCACTCTGTGAACCCTGTATTTTTTGTATAGGGCATCGGTGGCACCATCGGACTGTCCACCAGTGAAGTTTCTAACCCTTGCTCAAATGTGCCAACCACCAAGTGTATCACCTTGTGCACATGTGTTAGCGTACTTTCACAAATACTTTCAAGGGTGCTAGCACTCCACTAGATCCTAAATGCATATGCAATGAGTTAGAGCATCAAGTGGCACTTTGATAACCACATTTCAATACGAGTTTCACCCCTCTTAATAGTACAACTATCTAACCTAAATGTGATCACACTCACTAAGTGTCTTGATCACTGAAACAAAATGGCTCCTACCATTTATACCTTTGCCTTGAGCCTTTTGTTTTTCTCTTTCTTCTTTTCAAGTTCAAGCATTTGATCATCACCATGCCATCACCATTGTCATGATCTTCGCCATTGCTTCATCACTTGGAGTAGTGCTACCTATCTCATAATCATTTTGATAAACTAGGTTAGCACTTAGTGTTTCATCAATTAACCAAAACCAAACTAGAGCTTTCAATCTCCCCCTTTTTGGTAATTGATGACAACCCTTACACAAAGATATGAATTGAGATTTAATTGAATCCATGTTGCTTGCCCAAGCATATTTACCATGTGTAAAAGAATATGGACAAGTTTCATGAACTCCAAATGGTAGAAATTGCTCCCTCTACATATGTGCTAAGAGTTTGGATTGTAGCTTGCACATATGCTTAGATAGGAAATATTGGAGACAATTTCTACCATATGATGCTAAGGTATAAGAGATGGACCTTTGAAGCGTGATACCAATCAAAGTGCACCAATATACCATCCTTAGCACCATTAGTAACTATACATACACAAAAAAACTAGAATACCCCATAAGATCAACATTACAAGCAAGGGTCTAGTTTTTATAAAATGAATATAAGTCTAGTTACTTTAGCCTATGCATGCTAGTTTTTCATTTCACCATTCAAGCATGTAACTAGCATACACCACACAAGCATGGATATTGAAATTTAGAACTTATGTCATGCAAGCAAATATATGAAATGCACATTTAAATGCAACATACAAGTTTATAAGCTTGCTCCCCCTACTTGTGTGCTTTTTTTGTTTATGATCCCCTTACAATGTCAATGTTTCATTTGTTTGCTCCTTCTATCTTACTATCTTTGTGAATTTCTCCCCCTTTGTCAACAATTAGCAAAAAAGGTGAGCTCAAATTGTAGATAGGTTGGGGTGAAACCATGTGAAAAGAGGATCATTTTTCCAATTTGGTTCAATCTAGATTACTTGCAAAAGATATTTAACTTGGTTTGATCCAAGGACAAGCTTCTTCACACCTCCAAATAAGGGTTATCTTGTACCATATTGAGTCAAACACTTGTAGCTTATTTTCTAGATCAAACACTAGGTTTACAAGCCATCACCATGCCATCACCATTGTCATGATCTTCACCATTGCTTCATCACTTGGAGTAGTGCTACCTATCTCATAATTAGTTTGATAAACTAGGTTAGCACTTAGGGTTTCATCAATTAACCAAAATCAAACTAGAGCTTTCAATCTCCCCCTTTTTGGTAATTAATGACAACCCTTACACAAAGATATGAATTGAGATTTAATTGAATCCACGTTGCTTGCCCAAGCATATTTACCATGTGTAAAAGAATATGGACAAGTTTCATGAACTCCAAATGGTAGAAATTGCTCCCCCTACATATGTGCTAAGAGTTTGGATTGTAGCTTGCACATATGCTTAGATAGGAAATATAGGAGACAATTTCTACCGTATGATGCTAAGGTACAAGAGATGGACCTTTGAAGCGTGATACCAATCGGAGTGCACCAATATACCATCCTTAGCACCACTAGTAACTATACATACACAAAAAACTAGAATACCCCATGAGATCAACATTACAAGCAAGGGTCTAGTTTTTATAAAATGAACATAAGTCTAGTTATTTTAGCCTATACATGCTAGTTTTTCATTTCACCATTCAAGCATATAACTAGCATACACCACACAAGCATGGATATTGAAATTAGAACTTGTGCCATGCAAGCAAATATATGAAATGCACATTTAAATGCAACATACAAGTTTATGAGCTTGCTCCCCCTACTTGTGTGCTTTTTTTGTTTATGATCCCCTTACAATGTCAATGTTTCATTTGTTTGCTCCTTCTATCTTACTATCTTTGTGAATTTCTCCCCCTTTGTCAACAATTAGCACAAAAGGTGAGCTCAAATTATAGATAGGTTGGGGTGAAACCATGTGAAAAGAGGATCATTTTCCCAATTTGGTTCAATCTAGAGTACTTGCAAAAGATATTTTAACTTGGTTTGAGCCTAGGACAAGCTTCTTCACACCTCAAAATAAGGGTTATCTTGTACCATGTTGAGTCAAACACTTGTAGCTTATTTTCTAGATCAAACACTAGGTTTACAAGCCATCACCATGCCATCACCATTGTCATGATCTTCACCATTGCTTCATCACTTAGAGTAGTACTACCTATCTCATAATCACTTTGATAAACTAGGTTAGCACTTAGGGTTTCATCAATTAACCAAAACCAAACTAGAGCTTTCACCTTCCCAAAGAGTGAGAATAGGAAGAGGTGAAGTAATATGGTGTCTATGGTAACTCCTTTGATGGTGAAAGTGCTGCAGATCTCTAGGAACTATTGGAGATGACCACTTGATCTTCATGTGCCTATCCACAAAACTAGCTAGCTTGCACCATATCGATGAGAGCTGGTTTGAGTTCAAAGCCATTGTCTCTGACATTGATCGTTGGTCCAGTACAGATGTTGACCATAGTTGGAGCAGAGAACTCACGGAGGGTCTTGTTAGCCATGTCTTCAAAATTAGGTGCTAAGCTTTGCCTTATCTGGTTGTCTTCCGGTTCTAAAGCTAAGACTTTCTTGAGTTTGGCTCTAGTTCTCCTAATTAATGCTTCTACATCTTCAATGTAGTTTGTCGGAAGGTCAAAACCAGTCATACATTACCCTACATAAGATATAAAAGTAGACAAAACAAGGGTATGCCTGCTAGAACAGAGGTAAATGGTTTATCTCGATCACATCAGTAACTACAAGTTTATCAATATTTTCTTCTTGCCTAGCTACCTTCCTGGCAACGGCGCCAAAAAATGTTTGTTGGTATTTATTAATGTGTCACTTGTTTAAGTAGTCACCCTATGTTATTGACATTCCTTAGCATCACTTTTATTAAGTTGTCATTCCTAGTGATGGTGCCAGAAATTCTTATTGGTACTACCTAGTGCCACTTCTAGAATGACACTAAGAAGTACTTTAATATTGCAAGTGACTAGAAAGAATATATATAAATGAAAGGAACCTGCATGCGCACATATAATATACTATTGTAGCACTTTACCTAAAAGTATTCTAGGTACGATTATTTATATTTTTACCATAGGGAAGGACGGGCAGTTGGAATATATTGATAACTTATACACATGATGGAGAAATAAACCATAACTAACTTCTACTCACAATAGGGGTAAGTCAAGAGATAAATATGATAAGTAATGATAAATGATCACTCAGAGTACTCCTTTCTATGGCATTAACATGGCTAAGTAGAATATTAGAGGAATAATTCCTAAGTCATTGTTGGTGGTCCTTAACTCACACTTTTAGCCGGCAACTATCACATAAAATGAACCAACTTGGACACCAAACTTAGACATAGGGCTTTAGAACTAATGATTTCCATGAGTTTTGGTGCTTTACCATTCATAGGAGGACATGTCGGAATAACAAGGAAAACATGCCCAAATACGCAATAGGAGAAGGCATAACATCACCCGACAGGAGCCTAGGGGGAGAAGGCCCACTTACCAAGCAAATCAGGGCCCTGCCACATGGAGGAAAAGGCCCAAAACCCAAAGCAAACATGCTCCAAATAGGGCCAAACCTTGCAGGAGTGGCCCATGCAGTCCTAAAGGCCTATAGAACAAAGATTGGGCTGAGACGGCACCTCTAGGGTGCGGCCACACCACTGGTGCGCCCGCACCCCTGCTAGCGCATCTCGGGCCCATCTTTGGCATGCTACCTCTTACCGTCTTACCCACGTCGGTAACATAGGTGCCCATCCAGGTTCAATATGATAAGTAATGATAAATGATCACTCAGAATGGTTGCTATTTTATTCGAACCTAGTTTGTCCTCATATCTATATCCTTTATTTTTGTAAAAACAAAAATATCTTCTTTTGTCTTTTTCCACCATGAAGCCAACTTCAAATCCATACCTTTCTGCTTCGAAGGGGGAGTTTCTTGAGCCATCACCTGTTTTAAAACCAAACCATTCATCTGGCTATGAACTCCACCCTAGTTTAAAAGCCATGGTTCGGGCACAACCCTTCTTAGGGCATGATAATGAAAACCCCTGCCATCACCAGCACAATTTTTGAGGAGATGTGTTTGTGCCTGAGCATCTCAAGCATGACACAGGAAACTCTAAGGGGGAAATTATTTCCCTTCTCCCTCATGGAGAAGGCAAAGCAATAGTACACACACATCGTAGAAAGTATGAATGGGGACTGGGATGAACTTAAAGACAAGTTTTGTCTTGCATTTTTCCCATGTCCCAAATCGTCTCTCTACCAAGGGCAATCCTTGATTTTGAACAGTATGAGGAGTCTATAGGTATAGCCTGGGCTAGAATTTTAGCGATAATACACGCCACCTAGATTTGTCTTTACCCGATAGCATATTGTTGTGTCGCTTTTGTTTGGGTATTGACATGAATGCTGACTTATGCCATAACATGACCGCCGAAGGTAGATTTACACATAAAACCATGATGGAACAAGTAGAATTCCTTGAGTACTTCATATCCAAACACGCTTCTTCCAAACCCTAGAACCCTCCAGGCAAAAGTCATGTCGAATGTAGAAGAGTCCTCATCCGTTGAATCCAAACACATGCCATCCTTAGGTTCAACTCATGAGCCTCACCCAAACCACGAACACCGAAGGAAAGAGTACTTCATCCTTCAGAGTTCCCTATCAAACTCGAGGATTATGGCAATACCTCAAAGTTATCATGGCACGAAGAGCACACAAAGGAAGTTTCCCCTAGAGTGGAATCGTCAGTTAATGGAAGTGAAACATTCTTTTGAAGCAATTTAGATTCTTTCACCTTCCACGGCTATGCCTTGTTCGTTCAGGGGAACAAACATAGAAGCCCTACACAACCCCACAATCGGGACTAGTATCATGTCAAAATTCCTAGAGAAAAACCTTTTGGGTAACATGCTGCTAGTCTCAACCAATAAACTCTTCAAAAGTCCTTTGGGACTATTTTTCGAGTGTTGTGGGATCGATAGGGACATGCTAGTCATAATTAACAAAATTGAGGTTTCCATGGACTTCCATATCTATGCCATCCTTGAGTTTGTTATTCTCATAGGCCACCCCTTTAAAATCTTATTCAAGAAAAAACTTCCTATGGGGGCCTTGATGAAAAGTTGGAAACAACTGCTTCTGCCACTCCTACCCCTTGTCCCAAAAGTCGAAAGGCAAAGCAGCAACCCAACCATAACCCATTCAAGGAGGTGAAGTTTATATCTCTATTCATTTCACCTAAGCTTGCTTATGAAACTGAATGATCATCGTCACCCTCACTCGAACCCAAGCCATGTCCCTTTGGCCATCCAAATGTTGTTCTCAATGGTCGAGATTCAATGTTGATAGTACATGATGTATCCTTCAAGAAAGAAAACTTTTGTGCCATGGACATGGTGCTTAGTGCCACACACTTCTACAAGGATCCCAACTTTCTCCTAATCCTCATTTGCAAACTTTTAAGAGAATGGTTGTGGATGCCTTCGTTTATCACAAATTTTGCAAATCCTGTTTTTGCGCTGTGGCACAAACCTTGCGCTGTGGTAAAGCTGGGAATCATACTCCATTGATAGTTGCAAGACAAAGTTCCCACGATCGAGCTTAAGACCATAAATCAAGCACTACCGGGAGATAACCTAGATTATCATAAAAAATAATAAAAGCAAGAACATGTTGTCAAGTTAGTATGCACCTTAGGGTATTCTCGGTCGCTAACCATTTTAGGATAAGATCAAGAAGAACAAGGTGCATATGATGCTAAAGAACATGAGAGCTACATCAACCATACATGTCGATGTTCTTTGGTGATGGAACACGCTCAAAAAGGAGAACCTGACTATGCACACTTGACTTTTACACAAAAGTCCAAGTGTGGGGGAGGATGGTTTGAACCTCACCACATGTTCCATTCACACCAAAGACCATCTTGATTAAAAAATGAATGATGTCAGCTCTACCTTGCTATAAAAAAGAAAGAGAGAATTAAAAAAAGAGAGATTAAAGAAAAAATCTAGTATAAAAATATATGAATGATAAAAAAGAGGAAAGAAAACAAAAAGTATAGAAAAAAAGAGAGAAGGAGCATTCTCCTCTTCTAGACCTTTGCACTAAGGCCTTGGTCCATACACACTAGTTGTGTGTGTGACCTAGACTTATGGCTCACCTGAGTTGGACCATGCAATCATGCGAACCGCTGTAGCAACTTCGAAGCTCCATTCATAGATGTTGCCGATACAAAAACACTCAAGTATGCAAAGCTAAATAAAAGTTCACCAAACTCTACCACTTATATTTCTCTCCATGTGAAAACAAGATTCATGCTTTCCTTGTTTGTGTCATATGCTCCGGTTTGGGTGTATTCTATATAGGTCACCATAGGCCTTTTTAAATTAAGCATGGTGCTTAGGTTAAAACGGCCTTCGTTAATCAAACTTTGACATGGTGTTGAAATTTGATAAATGAAGTTTGAGTAATAATTTCATAAAACAATGGAAGTAATCTTTTATGGAGATAAATCAAGGCTAGATTTACTTTGCAATCTTTACATTAGCCTTGCTTGAGTATGCAAAGTCTGGTGAATGAATAAAAATAAAAAAAAATAGATTGATAGATAATAATACTAATAATAATATAATAAAATAATAATAATAATAATAATAATAAGATTTAGGCTCCTCGGTACTCAAACCGATACAGCCCTTGTATGTTTCCTCCTTTGTTTTCTCTATCAAATAAAATAGGTACAAGAACAAGTGTGGGGGAGATCTCTCAAGCATGATGAACACTCATTCGAGATCTCCCACCACCACGTTGCACAAATATTGTATGTTCCAACATGCAGAAGGACAGCATAAATGGCCCAAGAGAGGATTGGCTGAACTTTTAGTTTAGCCAAACCACTTCTGACTCAACTCCTCTTCAATGGTGGTTTGTGCAACGCTACCCTCAAACTCTCCTAAATTTTGAATTTCAAAATTGAACAAATTTGAAAATGAAAAACAATAACGCTTCATCTCCATGTTATCCTTGAATTAAAATTTGCATACTCTTTATTCCTCACTAATATTCCTAAACTCATGGACAACTCATCGTAGGGACCCCATATTATCTAAGTAATTGGAATATGTGATATAGTAGGATGAAAATGAACCTTGCTCTCTTATGCAAAGAACTTGGGATTTATTTTACAAAATCAAAATTCAAATAACATGCTCCTCAATGATATGCAAACTCCTACCAGAGCCATATCTAGTGCTTTGAGCTTAAAATCTCCAAAAGTATGCTACTTATTCCTACATTGAGTTTTGTCAAGTCTTGTTGACCCTTGTTGAGAAAGTTGTCATGCCCCCAAGATCAAGATCACGTACACCCACATACATAAGCTATTCCTACACTGGGAATACGCTAAAACATGCCTCCATCCACCCAAAATTCTGCTCCTACACTAGGAGTACACAAAAAAATATTTGTTAGGAAAATACTCCATGTTTTACAAGATAGTAATCTCTCTCAATATATGGTTTAAGAGACCTAGGCTATGTAAAAGTATGAAAAAGAAAAAAAATGGACACATGAAGGTCCAAGAAGAAAAAGGAAAAAATAGGGACACATGAAGGTCCCAAGGTTTTGAAAAAAGGAGATGGGCACATGAAGGCTCATAAAAAGAAGAAAAAAATGATAGCCATGTCTCAAAATAAAAAGCTAGAGAGGGATCATATCTACAAAAGGAGTATAGTATAGATTTAGAATTGTTTTATCCACACACTTGCACTTCTTGATCTAAGGGTATGACATCTTTTCTCCATGGATCCAAGATTTGACTTAGCAAAATATGCAGAGTAAGTATGCCTTCATATCTTTCCCTACCCAAAGATCCATATAAGCTTTTTAGAAGTAGGAAAGAAAGAAGACAACACTATGATATGCCTTAGTGAGGAACCAAACACATATATGAGCGATCCAAGTGAATCATTTGAGGAGCTAAGCTATGTTTCCATTTCAAAATCAAATGAAAAAACCAAGTTTCTAAACTAATTGATGCAAGGGGATTTGAATCCATGCTGTTCCATTATTCAACTACCAAAGATAATGTGGTAGACACTCCAAAGTTCACAAACTACAGGTGAGGCTTGGAATAACTTGTATGCAGATGTCATATCAGGGAGATGACCCATCTTAGTCCTTAACTTTACTCGAGGACGAGCAAAGGGCTAAGTATGGGGGAGTTTGTTGGCGGTCCTTAACTCACACTTTTAATAGCCAACTATCACATAAAATGAACCAACTTGGACACCAAACTTAGACATAGGGCTTTAGAGCTAATGATTTCTATGAGTTTTGGTGTTTTACCATTCATAGGAGGACATGTCGGAATAACATGGAAAATGCACCCAAATACACAATAGGAGAAGGCGTAACATCACCCAACTTGAGCCTAAGGGGAGAAGGTCCACTTACTAGGCAAATTAGGGCCCTGTCACATAGAGAAAAAGGCCTAAAACCCAAAGCAAATGTGCTCCAAATAGGGCCAAACCTTGCAGGAGTGGCCCATGTAGTCCTAAAGGCCTACAGAACAAAGATTGGGCCAAGACGGCACCTCCAGGGTGCAGGCGCACCACTGGTGCGCCCACACCCCTGTTGGCGCATCTCGGGCCCATCTTTGGCATGCTACCTCTTACTGCCTTACCCACATCGGTTACATAGGTGCCCGGCCATGTTCAACATATCTTCAAGTCAGTTTGGTGCCTTCCATGAGGGGATGATGCATTTTCCAAAGAACCCCCTCTTCTCCACCTATAAAAGGAGGCTCTTTCCCCCTCATGAGAATAACACACAAGAGAATAGCACAAGAGCAAGAGAAGAACATCACCATTCCATGGGCTTAGGCCATAGGTAGCTCTAGAAGAGAAATAGGGAGAGATGCGAGGGAGAGTTTGGGGAAGAGCTAGACTTGTCGGTGTCTCCCCGCTTGTACCTCGATGAACATCGGCTTTGTACCTCAACGGGTATCTTAGTAAGTGTTCATGTTTCCTTTGTTAGAAAAGTCTTTTGATTAGTTAAGTTATACTCATATTTGCTTGTGGGTTCATAGTCCATCCCCATGGCGGATGCTCTAGTAGAGGGCTCTAATAAAGATGGATAACCCTACATGGATGCTAGAGTAGTAGTCGATAGCGTAGATGTGGTGTCTAGGCTAGAGGCTACCTTCATTTGCCTCGTATCCTCCGGTTGAGGGGAAGGCGGTAGGTGGTGACAGCCATGTTCGTCCTTCATAATCCCCCATGTTTAGATATGGCATAGAGCTATAGGCTAGTATCACCTAGTAGACCAGGTGCGATCCGGTGCATGAAGTAAGCAAGTATGAAGTAGAGTTGATTTATCCTTTGACCCCAAGCCATAGAAATCATTTTCTACCCTCATCAGCTATCCTTGTGTTGTCCTTGGATGAATTAGTTAGAAGAAATACTTCCATTCCCTATGGAAATGAGACACCCTAAATACTTCTGGGTGAAAGCTACAACGGTAATTTCGTATGCTTGTAGAGTAATTTCTATAGACGTTAAGAAATACCAACAGTCATCCTTAATTACAAGTTGTGAGGGGTACGACCCCAAATACCCTCGGTAGACCACATGGGCTACGCCCTTAGGGGTGGCCTAGCCCACAAGATGAAGCCTTGCAGGACATGACACTGTTTGGCACCTCCCGTAAGACACCAAAAAGATATCCTGAAGATACTACGAGATCTATTAGGATACATATGATCCCATGATTCCTATAATCTATTATTACTTTCTAGTTATCTCCCAGATCTAACCAACTTGTAACCCTGCCCCCTGGACTATATAAGACGGGCAAGGGCCCCCTCCAAACACACATAATATCATACAATAGCCAATACAATCCAACAGACCATAGGAGTAGGGTATTACATCATACTGATGGCCTGAACCTGTCTAACTCATGTGTCTCTGTTGTTTTCTTGTTCTCAATTACACACATCTCTGTCGATCAATCTACTTTCGTGGGATACCCCTCGAAGGACTACCGATGATATTCTATCAATAGTTGGCGCACCAGGTAGGGGAGTGCGTGTTGTTTCTATATCGAACAAGATAGTATGTTTTGCAGGCTCTTCATCCCTCCCATAGCCCGGCTAGATCTTCATGGTCAGATCAATCTCATGGATCACCAACGCTGATGGAGTCGGAGAGCTCATCAAGTCGGTGAGATCGATACTATGCCAATCACCCTAACAACTGCAACTGTAGATCCAATCTTGGAACCACCTCCGAGGTCATCTTCACTAACAACTCGCCGCTCGCTCCCCCGCTACCAGAGGAGGCAAATCAACAACGACGATCTAATCACGTCCATCGATCAGGTCGGCCAGAAGCTCATCGATTGCCTCTCCATCATAGAGTTGGCTCTGACCACTCTATTTCAGCACCGACCACCCTTTGATCTAGATCTAACGAAGGCTGCTCAGAAAACTCCAAGGGTTATGGCCCTACCCTTCGGGCTCACCAACATAGCCACCGCCTACCAAGATCCCTATGGGGCAAATTCGCTGACTAGGTTGGAGATGTCCATCCTCTCGCCGAGCATCTTTTATCAACAGTTGGTGCCCACCGTGGGGCTCATGCGCACTGATCCCTGGCGAACCAGGTGGCATACCTCAAGATCAACAATCTTCGTGGCAACTCAGCGGATTTCATCGACATCCTTTGACAACCACGACACACATCTTCGTACATGAATTGATACCACCAAGCTTCGACTACGTCCATCCTACTCCAACACAAGATCAACTTCGTTCCAGCCATCAAGCGAGCCGCTAAGCGAGCTGCCCACGTCACCGACTAGATAACGCCATATGCCACCGACTAGATGTTCTATCTAAAGCTAAGTCATGCTTTAATATTCTTCTAAATGTTCTCCAATCTTCGTATATCACCATAATGCTTCTCCAAGCTATTTTCTCCATGTTTGCTCTCCAAATGATTTTCTTTCATGTATACCATCTTAAAGATGACATACAGCTAAGTCTAAGGCAAATCCCCGAACAGTCATTTTAATGCTCGGATGTCCCTAGAGATGACCCTATCTCTGGCTCCTCCCTACACGTGCACGAGCGTCTACCCTCTGCGTTATGGATGGTCGGCAGCAGCTCCTTAGCGACGCTTTGTTCTTCCTACACGCACATGGGCTCTACGCTCTGCATTATGGTTAATGAGCTAGCTAGGGCTAGAGACTCAGTTACACACTAACTAGTTGGGTGGTTTATATTAAATATAAATACATCTTTAGAATAACACTAAGTGTTCGCACCAGCTGATCGTCGAGCTGCATACGCTATTTCATCACCATTGCTGATTTTTCTCTGGATTTCATATATTTTTACATCATGTACTATCCGTTCTACATATTTGTATTATAGGATCATCATCCAGGTGATTAGACCACTTGGTGCTTAGACTTCTCCACCGATCATCTGGTCAAACCACTAGGTTCATGGACTTCGTCGATGACTAGTTGATTGAACTATTCATCAGTCGCTTCTACTCAATGCTCACTTCGCCACCGACCAGTTCATCGGACTCCTCGGAGCTCAGACATCGCCAGCTACGTCAGGGACTCCTAGTGCTCGGACATTGCTAGCCAAGCCAGGGACTCCTCGGTGCTCAAACATCGCCAGCTATGTCGGGGACTCCTCGGTGCTCGGACATCGCCAGCTACACCGGGGACTCCTCGGTGCTCAGACATCACCAACTACGCCGGGGACTCCTCGGTGCTTAGACATCGCCAGCTATGCTAGGGACTCCTTGGTGCTTGGACATCGCTAGCTATGCTTAGGACTCCTCGGTGTTCGGACATTGCTAGTGACACCGGGGATTCCTCGGTGCTCGGACATCGCCAGGACGCTGGGGATTCCTCAGTGTTCGGATTCTTCGCGCAAGCATCGCCAACTAAGTTGAGGGTTCCCTTGGTGGTTGGATCTTGCTATGTCTCATCGGTGTGCTATCAAACTGCTCCATGCTATTTGGATCAGGGTGCTGATCTTAGGCAGCACGTCTAGGGTCTTGATATGCGCATCTCAGATGATGTCAGCAAGCTTTTAGACTTTTTCCTGTTGACTATTTCTGACCCTGGCACCACGTGACCATGTCACCTACTGTCAAGCTCAGGGACTAAATGGGTACACTTCACCTTGTAGTGAATGTGCTTTTCTCATCTCGAGGCTATGCCCGAGGACTCATTGTCTGCTCGGCTGGTTTACTACTTTTCTCCTACTTTGGACCCTGGCACCATGTGACTATGTCACCTACTGTTAGGCTCAGGGACTAAGTGGGCACACTTCACCTTGCGATGAGTGTGTTTGCTTTAATCTGGAAGACTCTATGCCTCTTAAAGCTGAAGAAGACTATCTCCCTTTCTTGTGGTCGGACTCTAAGTGGGCACACTTGGTCCACTACAAAGAAATTTTTGATTCTGAACTTGAGCTCCTTACATCCTTATGGCAAGCCATACTTGGGTCACACTACTCGGCGATGGTTCACACTGCTCGGTGATGGTTCACGCTGCTCGACGACAGTTCACACTGCTCGACGATGGTTCACGCTACTCGATGATGGCTCACAACTGCTCGGCAATTCATCACAATGATTGGGCCATGAGTTTGACTACTTGGCTTTGTTCACACCTGCTCAGACAAGCTCAAGATAGTGTTGCTTAAAGGATACAAGGCGCTCAGAGACTAGCTATGGGGGGTACGACCCCGGATACCCATAGTAGACCACATGGGTTGCGCCCCCAAGGATGGCCCAACCCACAAGACAAAGCCTTGAGGGGAACGACACTGCTCGGTGCCTCCCACAAGACACCAGGAAGATATCCTAAAGATACTACGAGATCTATTAGGATACATATGATCCCATGATTCATGTAATCTATTATTACTTTTTGGTTATCTCCTAGATCTAACCAACTTGTAACCCTACCCCCAAGACAATATAAGGTAGGCAGGGGGGCCCTCCAAACACACGTAATATCATATGATAGCCAATACAATCCAACAGACCACAGGAGTAGGGTATTATGTTATACTGATAGCCTGAACCTATCTAACTCATGTGTTTCTATTGCCTTCTTGTTCTCGATTACACGCATCTCTGCCGATCAATCTACCTTCATGGGATACCCTTGGAGGACTGTCGATGATATTCTGTCAACATAAGTCAAAGCATATGTTGATTAGTGCAATTACACCTAATAGTCATGGCTAAGATCAACTTCATATCTACACATAAGGGATATTACCAAGAAAGATTAAGAACAGAGCTTGTCTTCCTTCATAACCGCATCCTACATGTCCTATATTCGGGGAGTGGACTATGAAGGACTCAACGAGTAAACAAGTAAACAACGTATAAGCACCATGTATAAGCACCACAAGTAAACAACGTATAAGCACCATGATTACACAATGTCGACCACTCACCCTGTGTACACCAGAGAGAGCGCTATATGAATTTATGTTCGAATATAATGATAATCTAGCTATACTAAGCATATAATCAAAGTAAACGATGAACATTATTACTAGGAACATGAATGATATAAAGAATATTGTCATAACAATTGTAGCAAACATATAAAAGTAATGAGAGATATAAATGAGAGAGGGTTACAAAAGCTATACCAAGCCACGCTCTTAACAAGATCAGGAATCCAAGCGAAGCTTGCCTCCCTCTAGACCTAGCCTAGCTAGCTATGCCCTAGAATATGGTGGAGCTCTGAGGATGACTAGGGTTTTGTCTTCTCTTGATTGAATGCAATGCCTAAGGGAGGGGGTAGGGGCTGGTATATATAGGCCAGAGCGTCAATCTTGAGCCCTTGGATCAAACCAATTTGAGTAAATGGCGTAGATGTAATCTAGGAGGCAGTGGAGAGCTAACATAATGAGACGAAGGCTGACAGGTGGGCCCTAGACTGGCCGCCCTGCAAGTGGGACTAGTCGGTCCTACCTAGTGGCCCCTCACCCTCTGCTTTAGTGTAGTGTCCTCTAGTGTCCTCTAGAACCTTCTAGAGTTGTTTATGTGATGATTAAGCGCGATTAATTCTAACATCTAGGCTCACCTTGATCGTTTTCTGGATAAATCATGCAGGAAATACAGATTCACCAAAACTCATGGAATTTGTTAGTTTAAACCCCTAATCCTATGTTAGTGATTATATTCATGCCCTTATACATGTTATATTGATGGTTTATAATGTTTTTTAACTACCGTCAACAAAGTGCGCTGGCTTGGTTTTTGAGGGTTTGTGGGGCCCATTCTAGGGCGGACTCCATGTGGACGTGGTTCACATCCTCGACTGCCACCACATAAATAGCCCCCTTTTACATGGGCACATCCCTTACCTTGTTCTTGCTTTCTATCATTGTTCCTGTAATCGAAAGAAAGAAAAGGGGTCAAGTTTGTGATGGTTACCTCTAGGCCATGTGCATCATCACCGCCATCATCTGTCCTGCTCTTTGCCTTCATCGCTAGATGGGTGAGTGGATACCTTCAATGGTGATAGAGGCAAAGCTGGGGTGGCTCATGGAGAAGGACCTCCTTCCACCGAAGGAGGTCACTGGATGGAGGGCTGTTGCTGACAAGATGATCCCCTTCCATAGCCTAGGGAGGCAGTGTCATTCACCGATTTCCACAAGCGTGGGTTCATGATCCTGGTGTTCGATTTTCTCCATGGCTTCCTTCGAGAGTATGGGGTCTAGCTGTAGCACCTTCCTTCTAATGCGATGTTGCAGCTGGTGGGCTTCGTTGTCATATACGAGGCCTTCCTAGGGATAGCACCCAACAAAGATGTATTCCAAAGGGTTTTTGAGGTGAAGACTCACAAGGCGCATGGCTCTGATGGTGGTGTGCTCACCCCAGTGGGTAGGATGAATATCTAGATGCGCCATGGGGTCTCCCGCAGTTATCTATGCCTATCATTGAGGTCTTTGAACTCTGGCTAGCATGGACATTGGTTCTATATTCAGGATGACGCTGCTGCCCTCCTTCCTCCTTTCTTTGATGTCGCACTGATGAGATTGGCCTCATGGAGTTGGGGGTGCAACAGGATGTGGTCATTGAAGGTGAATGAGATCTTAGGGATCCTAGAAAGCCAGGTGTAGGTCGGCTTGGATGGCATCACAGTCTTGTGGACTATGGTTGAGCAATAGGTCTAGCCATTGAAGCAATGGGTGACCCTATTGTGCAACTATTCCAAAGTTAAGGATCCAGCCTGTGAGACTGAAAGGTCCTAATATGGCTAGAGGGGGGGTGAATAGCCTATTTAAAAATCTACAAATTAACTAGAGCAATTTGATTAGTATGACAAATAGCGTAATGCAAACTTGCTCTAGCTCTACAAGGGTTGCAAGCCACCTATCCAACAATTCTAGTTGCAATGATTACTTAGGCACACAAACTTGCTACTCCAAAGAGCTTAACTAGATGAATGTAAATAATAAAGCAAGCTCTCAATTCTAATTACACTAAAGAGCTTGTATCAACTAGTTTGCAAGAATGTAAACAAGTAAGTAGGGTGATTATACCGCCGTGTAGGGGATGAACCAATCACAAGATGAAGATCAAGCCAATCACCAGGAGAATGCAAATGACAAGAGACAACCGATTTTTCTCCTGAGGTTCACGTGCTTGCCAACATACTAGTCCCCGTTGTGTCGACCAACACTTGGTGGTTCGGCGGCTAAGAGGTGTTTCACAAACCTCGTCCACACGATAGGACACCGCAAGAACCGACCCACAAGTGAGGTAACTCAATGACACAAGCAATTTACTAGAGTTACCTTTCGGCACTCAGCCGGGGAAGGTACAACTCCCCTCACAATCACCGAAGGCGGCCACGAACAATCACCAACTCGTGCCGATCCTTCACCGCTGCTCCAACCGTCTAGGTGGTGGCAACCACCAAGAGAAATAAGCGAAATCCGTAGCGCAACACGAATACCAAGTGCCTCTAGATGCAATCACTCAAGCAATGCACTTGGATTCTCTCCCAATCTCACAATGATGATGGATCAATGATGGAGATGAGTGGGAGGGCTTTGGCTAAGCTCACAAGGATGCTATGTCAATGAAAATGTGCAAGAGTTATCCCTTGAGCCGGCCATGGGGCTATAAATAGAGCCCTCATCAAATAGAGCCGTTGTACCCCTTCACTGGGCAAAACACGCTCTGATCGGACGCTCCGGTCATACCGACTGGACACTGGCCCTCAGCGTCCGGTCGCCCGATGGACGCCATGCGTCACCTGCTTCAAACGCTGTTCGTCAGATTTCAACGGCTACGAAGCTGACCGGACGCTCCGGTGAAAACTAACCGGACGCTGAAGCCCCAGCATCCGGTCGTTTCCAGTAAGCTCCCCGAGGCATATTTTTTCGACCGGACGCGTCCGGTCCACCTTGACCGGACGCGTCCGGTCCACCTTGACCGGACGCAGACCAGCGTCCGATGCTCAACCCAGCGACTGTGCCGTCTGACAGCTCGATCGGACACAGCCCTTCAGCGTCCGGTCGCTGAGTGACCCAGCGTCCGGTCAGTAGACCGACGCCAGCATCATTTCGACTAACTCCATTTCAACTCTAACTTCTTCACCCTTGCTCAAGTGTGCCAACCACCAAGAATTTTGCATCCGGTGCAATAGAAAATAGACATTTCATTTTCACGAAAGCGCCGAATCGAGAGGGACCCAAACCCATCTCAACCCTACAAACACCTTGTGCACATGTGTTAGCATATTTTCACAAATATTTTCAAGGGTGTTAGCACTCCACTAGATCCTAAATGCATATGCAATGAGTTAGAGCATCTAGTGGCACTTTGATAACCGCATTCCGATACGAGTTTCACTCCTCTTAATAGTATGGCTATCTATCCTAAATGTGATCACACTCACTAAGTGTCTTGATCACTAAAACAAAATGGCTCCTACATTTTATACCTTTGCCTTGAGCCTTTTGTTTTTCTCTTTCTTCTTTTCCAAGTTTAAGCATTTGACCATCACCATGCCATCACCATTGTCATGATCTTCGTCATTGCTTCATCACTTGGAGTAGTGCTACCTATCTCATAATCACTTTGATAAACTAGGTTAGCACTTAGGGTTTCATCAATTAACCAAAACCAAACTAGAGCTTTCAATCTCCCCCTTTTTGGTAATTGATGACAACCCTTATACAAAGATATGAATTAAAGTTCATTTGAATCCATGTTACTTGCCCAAGCATATTTACCATATGTAAAGGGTATAGGCAAGTTTCATGAACTCCATATGGTAGTAATTGCTCCCCCTACATATGTGCTAAGAGTTTGGATTGTAGCTTGCACATATGCTTAGATAGGAAATATAGGAGTCAATTTCTACCAAGTGATGCTAAGGTATAAGAGATGGACCTTTGAAGCGTGATACCAATCAGAGTGCACCAATATACCATCCTTAGCATCATTAGTAACTAGACATATACAAAAACTAGAATACCCCATGAGATCAACATTAAAGGTAAGGGTCTAGTTTTCATAATGTGAGCATGAGTCTAGTTACTTTTAGCCTATGCATGCTAGTTTTTCATTTCATCATTCAAACCTATAACTAGCATACACCACACAAGCATGGATGTTGAAACTTAGAATTTGTACCATGTGAGCAAATATATGAAATGTTCATTCAAATGCATCATACAAGTTTATGAGCTTGCTCCCCCTACTTGTGTGCTCAAAATTTTAATTGATCCCTTTCCTTTAGCATATCTCTCCCCTTATGTCCAATACTCCCCTATCACTCATATCTTTGTTTCTCTCCCCCTTTGTCAACAATTAGCACAAAAGGTGAACTTAAATTATGGATAGGTTGGGGTGAAATCATGTGAAATGAGGATCATTTTCCTAATTTGGTTCAATCTAGATTACTTGCAAAAGATATTTAACTCGGTTTGATCCAAGGACAAGCTTTTTCACACCTCCAAATAAGGGTTATCTTGTACCATGTTGAGTTAAACACTTATAGCTCATTTTCTAAATCAAACACTAGGTTTACAAGCCCACAAACATGTCATATGCTACCACTAGATCATTTCAAACATACAAGCAATAGTGGTACCATATAAGCATCAAATTCATTTGATTTTCATGAATGAGCCTAGGACATGATAGGAATGACTAGATGCACTAAACAAGTCCTTAGCAATGGATAAATGACATGTCAATCAACTTTTACCTTGCTTTGCTCGAAGGAGAGGCATGTCATATAATGGGGGTGCATCAACACATATTGGAGAAGTCAAGTATGTTCAATTCATTCCTTAGCTTGCAAAACCTCTTTTCATCAAGTGGCTTGGTGAATATGTCGGCAAGTTGATCTTCGGTGCCCACACTCTCTATGCAAATGTCCCCTTTTTGTTGATGATCTCTTATGAAATGATGGCGAACATCAATATGCTTTGTTCTTGAGTGTTGAACCGGGTTGTTGGTGAGCTTGATGGCACTTTCATTGTCACATAGCAATGGCACTTGCTTAAACTTGATTCCAAAGTCACTCAAGGTAGCCTTCATCCAAAGTAATTGAGCACAACAACTACTGGCCGAAATGTACTCCGCTTCGGCGGTTGAAAGTGCTATACTATTTTGCTTCTTTGATGACCAAGACACAAGTCATCTTCCCAATAGTTGACATGTGCCCGATGTGCTCTTTCTCTCAACTTTGCATCCCGCATAATCGGAATCCGAATATCCAATCAACTCAAATCTTGCTCCTTTGGGATACCATAATCCAACATGTTGTGTATGCTTCAAGTACCTCAATATTCTCTTTGTTGCCTTCAAATGACTTTCTCTTGGTGAGGCTTGAAATCTTGCACACATGCATACACTAAACATCACATCCGGTCTTGATGCGGTCACATAGAGTAGACTTCCAATCATAGACCGATACATCTTTTAATCCACCATGTTGCCACTAGCATCACTATCTAAGCTTCCACTTGTCCCCATTGGTGTACTAATAGCTTTGCTCTCATCCATTTCAAACTTCTTGAGCATGTCCTTGATATACTTGCCTTGACTCACAAATGTGCCATTCTTCATTTGCTTGATTTGAAGACCAAGGAAGTAACTAAGTTCTCCAATCATAGACATCTCAAACTCACTTGCCATCATCTTGCCAAACTCCTCACAAAATTCTTGATTTGTTGATCCAAAAATGATGTCATCCACATAGATTTGCATTACAAACAAGTCATTTTCAAGCTTCTTGGTGAAGAGAGTGGTGTCAACCTTTCCCATCTTGAATCCCTTAGAGAGTAGGAAATCCCTTAATCTCTCATACCATGCTCTAGGTGCTTGTTTCAATCCATACAAAGCTTTTCTCAACTTGAAGACGTGGTTGGGTTTCTTTTCATCTTCAAAACCGGGAGGTTGCTCAACATACACAAGCTCATTGATGTACCCATTAAGAAATGCACTTTTCACATCCATTTGGTACAACTTGATGTTGTGGGCACATGCATAAGCTAGCAAGATCCTAATTGCTTCTAATCTTGCAACCGGGGCATATGTTTCTCCAAAGTCAAGACCTTCAACTTGAGTGTAACCTTGAGCCACTAATCTTGCTTTGTTCCTTATTACTATCCCATCTTGATCTTGCTTGTTCCGAAAGACCCACTTGGTTCCAATCACATTATGACCCTTAGGCCTCTCAACTAACTCCCATACTTGGTTTCTTATGAAGTTGTTTAGCTCTTCATGCATAGCATTGACCCAATCAACATCATTCAAAGCTTCATCTATCTTCTTAGGCTCAATGGATGACACAAATGAGAAGTGCTCACAAAATGATGCCAATCTTGATCTTGTTTGCACACCTCTTGAAATATCACCAATGATAGTGTCCAATGGATGATCTCTTGCAACATTGGTTGGTTGAAGCACTTGCACTTGATTGCTTGCATTTGATTGGTTACTTGATTGAGATGATGAACTAGCCATTTGTTGATCTTGCACATTTCCATTACTAGTGCTTGCTTGGATTTGATCATGAGAACCACTTGCTTGCACATTTGAGTTAGAGAGCACTTGATTCTTGTCATCTTCAATATCAATCACCTCTCTAGGCCTTATATCACCAATGTCCATGTTCTTCATTGCATTGACCAATTGAGTGCCTCTTACATCATCTAGATTCTCATCTTCCTCTTGGGAACCATTTGTTTCATCAAATTCCACATCATGAACCTCCTCAAGAGTACCACTAGCCAAATTCCAAACTCTATAAGCCTTGCTAGTAGTGGAGTAAACAAGCAAGAAACCTTCATCACATTTCTTTTCAAACTTGCTCAATCTAGTGCCTTTCTTCAATATATAGCATTTACACCCAAAAACCCGAAAGTATGCTATGTTGGGCTTTCTTCCATTCAATAGCTCATAGGGTGTCTTCTCCATCATGGGGTGACAATAGAGTCGGCTGCTATAATAGCAAGCCATGTTGATTGCTTCGGCCCAAAAAGAATGACTCACACTATACTCACTCAACATTGATCTTGCCATATCAATCAAGGTTCTATTCTTTCTTTCAACTAGCCCATTTGATTGAGGAGTATACTTAGCCGAGAATTGATGTCTAATTCCAAATTCATCACACAACTCATCAATTCTAGTGTTCTTGAATTCACTACCATTGTCACTTCTAACTTTCTTGATGGTTGTTTCAAACTAATTGTGAATGCCCTTGACAAATGATTTGAATATTGCAAACACATCACTCTTATCACCAAGAAAGAACACCCATGTGTATCTAGTGAAATCATCCACAATGACAAATCCATATTTGTTTCCACCAATGCTAGTGTATGTGGTTGGTCCAAACAAGTCCATGTGCATCAACTCAAATGCCTTAGATGTGCTCATTATGCTCTTCTTAGGATGTGTATTACCAACTTGTTTTCCGGCTTGACATGCACTACATAGCTTATCCTTTTCAAATGTGACATCTTTCAAGCCTCTAACTAAGTCATGCTTAATCAATTTGTTCAATTGTTTCATTCCAACATGACCAAGCCTTCTATGCCATAACCAACCCATGCTAGACTTAGTGATCAAACATGTTGACAATTGAGCCTCTCTAGCATTGAAATCAACTAAGTATATATTCTCATATCTAAATCCTTTGAATATCAAATTTGAGCCATCTACACTTATGATCTCTACATCATCCACACCAAATATGCATTTGAAACCAAGATCACACAATTGGGCTACCGACAATAGGTTGAAATTCAAGCTCTCTACTAGTAGCACATTGGAAATGCTCAAATCATTGGATATTGCAATCTTACCAAGCCCTTTGACCTTGCCTTTGCCATTGTCACCAAATGTGATACTATCAATCCCATTGCTCTTGCTTTCATTGATTGAATTGAACATTCTTGAATCACCGGTCATGTGTTGTGTGCACCCACTATCAAGCACACAATGCCTTCCTCTGGCTTTATAATTTACCTACAAAAGAAGATCAATTCTTTTTAGGTACCCAAACTTGCTTGGGTCCTTGTAGGTTAGTCACCAAGGTCTTTGGTACCCAAATGGCCTTCTTCTTTGGGCCCACAATTGGTGTACCAATGAACTTAGCCTTCACACATTTGGCACCCTTATAAAGCATGTAGCAAGAATCAAATTTGATTGAGGATACATTAGGAAGCTTGTTCTTGTTAGTTTTGCAATATTGCTCTATATGCCCAACTTGCTTGCATCTAGTGCAAAACCAACCATTGCCCTTCACAAAGCTAGCTTTGTGAGTGACAAAGGCTGCCTTGCCTTTCTTGGGGGTATAGCCTAATCCCTCTTTGTTGAGAGAAAACCTTTGGCTACCCAAGCACTTTAGCAAGCGGGCATCTCCACCATAGGCATTGCCTAAGGCACGAGTGAGCTCATTCACCTCCTTCTTGAGGGTCTCATTTTCCACCACTAGTGATGTATCATTCATAGGTGGAGTGAAAGTGGTAGTGCTACAAGAAGTGTTAGTGGGAGCAATAGCAATAGGCTTATAAGTAGATTCATTAATAAGATCACATGTTAGTCCCACATCACATGTAACTATCACTTGCTCCTCCTTGGCTTCCTCCTTCTTGACTTGCTCAATGAGAGAGGAATGAGCTTTTTCAAGCTTTGAGTGAGCTTTGCCAAGCTTCTCATAGGCATCCATTAGCCCCTCATGAGTGGCATTGAGCTCATCAAAGGATTGCTCAAGAAATTTGACTTTCTTGTTCAATTCCTTACACTCCTTTCTCTTCATCTCAAAGCAAGTATGCACTTGCTCACACATGTCCATGAGCTCCTCCTTGGAGTACTCATCATCATCATCATCACTCCTACAAGCATCACTTTCGCATTCATCATCATCACTCATATCATATTTTACCTTGGTAGGTTTTGCCATGAGGCACGTTGATGGAGTATCGAAGATAGAGGGCTTGTCGTTGATGGCGATGCTTGCTAGAGCTCTCTTGATAGATTTCTTGTCATTATCACTAGAGCTATCACTATCCGAAGAGCCATCACTATCCCAAGTGACTACATAGCCTCCACCCTTCTTCTTCTTTTGGAAGGTCATTCTCTTCTCCTTCTTCTCCTTCTTTTCTTTCCTATCCTCCTTGTGCTTCTTCTTCTCATCCTCATCATTGTCACTATTGTATGGACAATTTGCTACTACATGATCGGGGCTCTTGCAATTGTAGCATCTTCTCACATACTCTTTCTTCTTGGTGTGATCTCTTCTTTTTCTTGCACCATAGCCCTTCTTCTTCATGAACTTGCCCATCTTGCGCACAAAGAGAGCCATAGCTTCATCATCAATATCACTAAGATCCTCATCATCACTTGACTCTTTCTTTGACTTGCCATTGTTCTTGTATGATGATGAGCTAGCCTTGAATGCTACACTCTTCTTCTTCTTGTCCTCATCTTCCTTCTTGTCCTCCTTGTCATCCCCCTCCCTTTCCACACGGTATGTCTCTTGTGTCATGACTTCACCTAGTACTTGGTTGGGGATGATCTCCTTTAATCCTCCTCTTATGATTAGCATTCTCAACATTTCAAACCTTGGAGGTAGACTCATCAAGAACCAATGAGAGACATCATCATTCTTGATCTTTTCTCCCAAAACCTTCAAATCATTGATAATGACTTGCAAGCGATGGAACATCTCCGGTATGCTCTCATCATCTTTCATCTTGAAACCTATCAACTTGTCCTTGAGAATGTATAACTTGGCACTCTTCACCTCCGGTGTGCCCTCATAGGTTTCCTCCAATCTCCTCCACACTTCATTTGCTCTTTCATAATCCTTGATTTGCTTAAACACCTTTGGATCAAGGGCATTGTATAGGGTGTTGAGAGCCATTGTATTGCATTGCTTGTTAGACTTATCTTGGTTGGTGGGATTGTCGGGATTAATGATAGCATAATCATTCTCGGTTACATCCCATACTTGATCATTGATTGAACCAAGATACACACTTATCTTTCTCTTCCAATAATCATAGCATGTGCCATCAAAGAACGGTGGTTTGCCCCCCACATGGTTGAACACAACTTGAGCCATAATTTGACACCGAGGTTGTTAAGCCTTCAATCAAACGGTGACCACGGCTCTGATACCACTTGAAAGGTCCTAATATGGCTAGAGGGGGGTGAATAGCCTATTTAAAAATCTACAAATTAACTAGAGCAATTTGATTAGTATGACAAATAGCGTAATGCAAACTTGCTCTAGCTCTACAAGGGTTGCAAGCCACCTATCCAACAATTCTAGTTGCAATGATTACTTAGGCACACAAACTTGCTACTCCAAAGAGCTTAACTAGATGAATGTAAATAATAAAGCAAGCTCTCAATTCTAATTACACTAAAGAGCTTGTATCAACTAGTTTGCAAGAATGTAAACAAGTAAGTAGGGTGATTATACCGCCGTGTAGGGGATGAACCAATCACAAGATGAAGATCAAGCCAATCACCGGGAGAATGCAAATGACAAGAGACAACCGATTTTTCTCCCGAGGTTCACGTGCTTGCCAACACGCTAGTCCCCGTTGTGTCGACCAACACTTGGTGGTTCGGCGGCTAAGAGGTGTTTCACAAACCTCATCCACACGATAGGACACCGCAAGAACCGACCCACAAGTGAGGTAACTCAATGACACGAGCAATTTACTAGAGTTACCTTTTGGCACTCCGCCGGGGAAGGTACAACTCCCCTCACAATCACCGAAGGCGGCCACGAACAATCACCAACTCGTGCCGATCCTTCACCGCTGCTCCAACCGTCTAGGTGGTGGCAACCACCAAGAGAAACAAGCGAAATCCGTAGCGCAACACGAATACCAAGTGCCTCTAGATGCAATCACTCAAGCAATGCACTTGGATTCTCTCCCAATCTCACAATGATGATGGATCAATGATGGAGATGAGTGGGAGGGCTTTGGCTAAGCTCACAAGGATGCTATGTCAATGAAAATGTGCAAGAGTTATCCCTTGAGCCGGCCATGGGGCTATAAATAGAGCCCTCATCAAATAGAGCCGTTGTACCCCTTCACTGGGCAAAACACGCTCTGATCGGACGCTCCGGTCATACCGACCGGACGCTGGCCCTCAGCGTTCGGTCGCCTGATGGATGCCATGCGTCACCTGCTTCAAACGCTGTTCGTTAGATTTCAACGGCTATGAAGCTGACCGGACGCTCCGGTGAAAACTAACCGGACGCTGAAGCCCTAGCGTCCGGTCGTTTCCAGTAAGCTCCCCGAGGCATATTTTTTCGACCGGACGCGTCCGGTCCACCTTGACCGGACGCAGACCAGCGTCCGATGCTCAACCCAGCGACTGTGCCGTCTGACAGCTCGACCGGACACAGCCCTTCAGCGTCCGGTCGCTGAGTGACCCAGCGTCCGGTCAGTAGACCGACGCCAGCATCATTTCGACTAACTCCATTTCAACTCTAACTTCTTCACCCTTGCTCAAGTGTGCCAACCACCAAGAATTTTGCATCCGGCGCAATAGAAAATAGACATTTCATTTTCCCGAAAGCGCCGAATCGAGAGGGACCCAAACCCATCTCAACCCTACAAACACCTTGTGCACATGTGTTAGCATATTTTCACAAATATTTTCAAGGGTGTTAGCACTCCACTAGATCCTAAATGCATATGCAATGAGTTAGAGCATCTAGTGGCACTTTGATAACCGCATTCCGATACGAGTTTCACTCCTCTTAATAGTACGGCTATCTATCCTAAATGTGATCACACTCACTAAGTGTCTTGATCACTAAAACAAAATGGCTCCTACATTTTATACCTTTGCTTTGAGCCTTTTGTTTTTCTCTTTCTTCTTTTCCAAGTTTAAGCATTTGACCATCACCATGCCATCACCATTGTCATGATCTTCGTCATTGCTTCATCACTTGGAGTAGTGCTACCTATCTCATAATCACTTTGATAAACTAGGTTAGCACTTAGGGTTTCATCAATTAACCAAAACCAAACTAGAGCTTTCAGAGACCATGGAGATGCTTGAGGCCTCTAAGGTCGTGAGGCGGGTTAACAGGCTAGTTTCTTCTAGGACCATTATTTCAGCTGGGAACACAGTGGAGGCATTCTCAGTGAATTTTCGGCCTAACCTAGAAGCCGCCTTGATCTATTCCCCATTTTTTTATCAAGAGCTACTGGTTGATTGGTTTTATCTCCATAGCCCTTACCCTCGTTCAGGTCCCATTTGAAAGCTCTAGTTTGGTTTTGGTGAATTGATGAAACCCTATGTGCTAACCTATTGCTCTAAGTTCTCATGAGATAGGGTAGCACATTCCAAGTGGTGGAGCAAATGGTGAAGATCATGATGGTGGTGATGGCCATGGTGATGATCAAGTGCTCGGGCTTGAAAAAGAAGAAAGAGAAAAACAAATAGCTCAAGGCAAAGGTGATATCCATAGGAGCTCTTTGTTTTGGTGATCAAGACATTTAGTAAGTGTGATCACATTTAGGATAGATAGCCAAACTATTCATAGGAGTGAAACTTGTCATGAAATGAGGTTATCAAAGTGCCACTGGATGTTCTAACTCATTGCATGTGCATTTAGATTCGAGTGAGTGCTAACACCCTTGAAAATGTTTGTGAAAAATTGCTAACACATGTGCACAAGGTGATACACTTAGTGGAGAAGTTTGAGAAGAGGAGTTGGTTTGGAGGACCATGTAGCAGAACAGTCCAATTTATAAGAGCACAAGTATAATAGCAGCCCACAAGCGGTCGCATTGTCATACTTGAGCCCATATAAACCCGGTAGTCCGTCAAGTACCACGAAGGATCTCGATTCAACCAACATACAACCAAGATCGTATATGATTCAATATACATATCACATGTTACATAAAGTTCACAAATACAGTTCCATACATTAAAGTACGATTAAAAGTTATTACAAACCAAGTTCAGGTAAAATAGTAACGGAAGCAAATAGAGTTTGAAACCAACGTCTCCATCATTGTTCAAATACGGTGCTCGCTCATGATCACAATTCCACAAAAGCATAAGAGAGGGATTAATAAGAAACGCCTTGCCTAGGGCCCTACTCCTCGTCCATGGCAGGACAGAAGCAGTTCTTACAGTAACCATGATACATCATATTATTTGCAACAATAGGAAATAAAACTTGAGTACAAGAAGGTACTCAGCTAGACTTACCCATCATAAACCAAAAATAAAGTGACTCCTAGGATTATGAAAGGCTATATAAGTGGAGCTAGCTTGACAATATTTTTCATAAAAAGCTCACCAATTCAAGTATACAGTTATAATTCGTTCATCAAGTTAATTATAGCTATTCATCTCTAGATTAGCAAATAACATGAGCCAAACATGTGGTATATTATTTAGTAGCATAACAATAATAACCATAGCTGGTGTAGTAATTCCATGTTCTTCATAACCATCAATCCATAATACACTTACTACGATGTTGGGGCTAGTCAAGTTTCTCACTATTCGGGAGAGACGACGATTCGAATCGATTTCAACCAGCTAGAAATTTATTCCTAATGCAAACCCAGGCAAACCAGATTAACGATCACCTTAGGTCACCTTTAGTACAATTCAAGTCCACCTTTCATGGGTTTGACCAGCGCCGCACAATCAGGGACAACTAGCTACTAGGACGTTTAGGCCTGGCCTACCCATGGGCTCATGTTTGGCTCTCCGCACATCCTTGCTACCATCCAGAGTGCACACTTTTATAATGGGGCCCGGCCTGAGTTGAGCTACTCATCTTTGTGGTCAGAACGAGTTATCTAGTCAGCTAAGTGAGAGGTATGTGTTCAATCTCGACAAAAGTGCCAACAATGGTACGGTCCTTAATCATCATAGACGAAATCACATGAGTCAACCTATGCATAGACTCCACCAGGCCTCTAGTTATATTATCCTATGGTTCTTTTCCACGATAGCAAATGTCGCAGAATCGACCAATTTATAAGAGTACAAATACAATGGCAGCCCACAAGCGGTCGCACTGTCATACTTGAACCCATATAAACCTGGTAGTCCGTCGAGTACCACGACGGGTCTCGATAAATGATTCACAACAACCAAGATCGTACATGATTCAACATACATGTCACATATTACATAAAGTTCACAGATACATTTCCATCATCAGAGTATGAAACAAAGTTATTACAAACCAAGTTTGATAACAAAAGCATAAGCAAATTAAGTTTGAAAGTAAAGTTTCCAACATAGTTTAGTACAGTGCCAACATAGGAACACAATCCACAAAAGCATGTAGAAGGATTAAATAAGAAGCCTACCCAAGGCTTACTCCTCATCCACAGCGGGATAGAAGCAACTCTTGCAATAACCATGATACACAGTGCCATCTACAATATTAGGAAATAAACCTTGAGTATGAGAAGGTACTCGGCTAGACTTACCCGTCATAAACCAAAAATAAAATGACTCCAAGGATCATGCAAGGCTGTATAAGTGGAGATAGCTTGACAACATTTTGCATAAAAGCGATTAACTCAGTTATACAATTATGATTCCGTTATCAAGTTGATTATAACTATCCATCTCTAAATTAGCAACTAACCTATGCCAAACATGTGGTATATCATTTTAAAAGCATAAAATAGTAACCATAGCCGGTATTGTAATTCCATACTCATTCGAACCATCATGTTCCATAACACAGTTACTACGATGTTGGGACTAGCCAAGTTTCTCACTATCCGAGAGAGATGGCGATTCGAATCGATTTCAACCAGCTAGAAATTTATTCCTAATACAAACCCAGGTAGACTAGATCATTAGTCGCCTTAGGTCACCTTTAGTACAACTCAGGTCCACATTTCGCGGGTTCGTACCGCGCCGCACAGTCGGGGACACCAAATGCTAGGACGTTCAGGCCTAGCCTGCCCTTGGGCTCAGTATGGCTCCCTGCAAGGAGCGCACAATAGAATGGGACCTAGCCTGAGTTGAGCTACTCGGCTTCATGGTCGGAACAAGTTATCCGGCTAGCTAAGTGATAGGCATGCGTTCAATCTTGTCAGAAGCGCCAACAATGGTATGGTCCTTAATCGACACAGACGGAATCACATGAGTCAACCTACATATAGACTCTGCCCGGCCTTGATTTTCTTTAACTCCATGGTTCTGTTCTTCGATAGCAAATATAGCCAACCGTGCTCTGGTATCCACCTATATCTCGTAGGTGATAGGAAATCACCCGACTTCAACCGGTCTAAGCATGGCTAAGCATATATTCGATCCTGGACCTACATAGGGTTAATGGTGTATATATCTAGACAAGGAATTTATATGCATCAAGTGGTTCCAATGAACTCTTATAACCTAATGCATCAATCATAAGGACTTAAGTAATCATTTGTAAAATACTAGGAGACTTAGAATGCTCCGGGGCTTGCCTTTCAGAAAGGAAGTGGGGTGGTGATCAGGGCACTCTGGAAGCTCTTCTAGGTTTTGCTCCTCGCCTTTAGGAGCTGCGGCTTGAGGATTCTCCTGCTGGTCCCCTTCCTCTACTTCGTTGAACTCCAGCAACATTATTTCTTCCTCCGATCCTAGATGCATGAATATGGCATAAGGTATTGCAAATGTATGCATGCCGACAAGTATAAAATGAAGATACAAGATGAATGCATTCTTGTATGTATTCTTAACATCATAGTGCTGAAGTAATAATAAGTGTATCGTGTTTTACTGAGTAGGTACATATCTCTTCTTAATTACTCAATCAAACACTTCAGCAATTCATGTACCACACTATAAAACAGTAGCTATTTGTTTTACTCATAACTGAATTTCTACTCATCCAAATGTGGTGATCTTGGACTTTTTGGAAAGCTTATAAAATTTTCTACAACTCTTATTTAATCACCAAAAGCTAATTCACACTTTATCTTAACCAAAACAGACAATCAATCCAGTGTTGTCCAGAAATTCCAGAGAGCAAGCAATTTGGAAATACTAACTTTAAACAGCTATAACTTCTAAACCCTTTGGCCTATGGTCCTAAAATTTTAACAAAAGATATATGAAGAAGTTATCTACAACTTTGTTATTAACCATTTTTACAGCAAACATCATTTTCATAATGCAACACACCAAACTACAGAATCTATCCAAAAACCCTCCCAACTTAAATTATAAAGCAACAATACTTTTACTTCATGTAAGCATTCAAATTTTGACAACACAAAGTCTGCCAACAGTTCAAGCATACCAAATACACTCAAGAAAACATAATGGTAAAGCCCAAACTATTTATTTAAATGCCTTTATTATTTTATTTAGATACTTAGGTTAAATAATAAACATATACCAAATGTGTATCATAAATTCTCAAAAAAATACAGTGCCTTACTAATGCTTCCAAAAGACTACTGTAAAAGTTTCATGCCATTCTACCAAGTAAAACATCCTATGTAAAAATGACAAGGCAGAAAGGCTTAAAATAGCAAAAATAGAAAACCCTAGTGAAAAGTATCAAGTAACAGATTTTATATTTTTCTTATCATCCATATGGTACTAGGACAACCTCCAACAAATTTCATGAATATTAGATTCATAAAAAATTTATAAAAATTCATACAAGGATTACCTAATCATAAAAGGAAAATCTATAACTAAAAATCTACTCATGCATTGACCCTCAAATTTTTACCAGAGCTTATAATTGCCAAGAATAGCTCACCACATAAATTTCATAATTTTTGGAGCAAAGGAACTCTAGATATAAAATAAACAAGTTTGCATACATTCAAAAACACATTTCAAGTTTCAATTTAAATCCTCCAAAAACTCTACTGCATATGATGATATCATATTTTTCCTAAATACTACACTTGAGCAAGATCCTAACAAAATTTGAATCACCAAATTTGGATCTACACAACTGGAGATATAAAATTTACAAAACTACATGAAATCAGGGATTAAATGAGCTATCCTTATACTCTTCAGTCGATGACAGGCGGGACCTGCCTAATAGGGGACCCCACACATCAGTGACATAGAACAAGGCAGTGGCGCTGCTTGATACTATGCGGCCATGGCTCGTCGACGGCAAGCTTCACCAGCGATGGCATCTACACATCATGACCCCCATGACTTCCTGGACCTATTGACCTACTTGACTGAGCCTATCGTCGGAGCTAAGCACGGGGCGGCATTCATGGTGGCACGGTGGAGTCGGACAACGGCGCTACGCCGGTGGTGGCCACGGCAACACAAGTTTAAGCTTGGATGAGTATCTACTACCCAAGACGAACTCAACGCACAAGCTAACGCACGGAAAGGCAAACGGTGGCGCTCTAGCCACGGTGACGAGCGCGGCGGTGATGCTCCAACAAGGTCAAGCATGGCACGGAGGCATACTGAGCGTGGTTAGCGAGCATGGGCAGATGTGGTGAGGCTTGGGGATGGAAGTGGAGTGGTTGTGGTGGTGGAGAAGCGGCGAGGGCGAGCTGGCACCGACAATGGCGACAGCGGCGAGCTACGCTGCTGCTGCGGGTGAGCGCTATGGCGACGGAGGGGTAGAAAAACAAAATGGGTGCATGGGGCTTGAGCAGGCAAGGGCAGGGAGTGATAAGGTGTGCTTTGGCCTAGCTTGGCCGCATGGGGCAGGGCACCGGTGACGCGCGGCGTTCGCCTCCTCCACGTGGCAGCCCTGTTCTACGCCGGTCGACCACTAAATTGGTCGATTCAGTCGGTTCAGTGATCACGCTTTCGGCCTAACAGCGGGTTTTGACAGTGCTCGATCTCGTAAACCATGAGTAATTAGCACCAATGATCTAAACCAAACTTCTAGTTCAATGTACCAGCTCCAATTTCTGTTTAGTGCTCAAGACCTAATTCCCAGTGGTTAAGGAGTAATGTCATCCCAAAGTTGAGGTTTTCAAACTGTCAGTTAACTCGACTTAGAAAATTTTTCTAAGTGTCATAAACAATGCATTAGTGATTTTTGTGAGCTCCAAAAGACTAAGCTATGCACCTTATCATCTCATGACCCAAAAATAAAAGTTGTTCCCCATCTCAAATACTACAACTTTGCTTTAGTGACTACCTTCATGCAAGGTCTCTAGCACATAGTTCAAACTTGGTCAAACATGCTACATTCAAATGATGGTATACATTCAAACTATGGCTTGGTGACCAATTTGCCCCTAACCATGAATACCATAGCTGTTCATAATGATACTCTAAGCATGTTTAAGCTATTTGCAAGGTCACACAATCATTTCATGCATTGGTCACACATAGGGCTATCCAGGTCAACACATATAACATCACTTGAGTGCTTGATCATGAAAGGTGACCTTCATGAACAATGTTCCATTTGCTAACCTAAGTGTTGCTAATATGTTTTTGTGCCTCATATCAACCAATTACATATATACACTCATGATCATATGCATATATACCAGGAAACATGAAATAACAAGCAATGTTGCATATGTTTCAAGCAAATGTTTCAATTGTAAAAGCTTAAATATGAATGCTTGATGCTCATGCTCATGCAATGCAAGTCAATTTATGCAAGGCTAACACCTAGGGTGTTACAACAAATATAGCCAACCATGCTCTGGTATCCACATATCTCACGGGTGACAAGAAATCACTTGACTTCTACCGGTCTGAGCATGACTAAGCTTATATTCGACCCTAGACCTACTTAGGGGTAAAGGTATATGTATCTAAACAAGGAAGTTCTATGCATCAAGTGTTTTCAATCAACTCTTATAACCTAATGCATCAAATATAAAGGACTCAAGTGATATTTTGTAAAACATGGGAGACTTAAAATGTTCCAAGGCTTGCCTTTGATAAAGGAAGTTGTCCTATGATCTAGACACTCAGGTAAGTCTTCAAGAGTTTGCACCTCTCCTTCTACAGCTATGACCTGAGGTGTCTCATGTTGTTCCTCTGGCTCTTCGTCGAATTCCAATAGAGTTATCCCCATGGATGATCCTATATGCATGGGTAGGAACTAAGATATCATGGATGCATATATAATAACATGTATAATATGATATGATATGATGAATACATCCTCATAAGTGTTCTCAACAGCATTTCATTAAGGTGATAACAAGATAAATTTTCTTTTACTGAGTAGGTGCATATCTCTTCTCAAGTAACTTAAACAAACACTTATGTAAATCATTTTTAGGACTACAAGATAGTAGTCACTTGTTTTGACCATAACTAGAGTTATACACATCAAAATAATATGGTTGCGAACATTCTGAAAATCTTATGAAATTGGCTACAACTTTGTTTTAATCATCTTAACGTGATTCAGTAGTTATCTGGGTCAAACAATTCAATCTATTAGATCTATCAAGAGAGCAAGCATTTCAAATAGCAGATTTCCAAAAACCATAATTCTCAAAACATTGGACCTATGACTATGAAAATTTAACACAAGGTATATAAGTAAGTTATCTACAACTTTGTTATTAACCATCTTTACAGAAAAGATCATTATCATCATGAAATCACCACCACAACAGAAACTATACATGCAGCCATCTAGTTGAATTATAAAGCAATAATTAACTAGTTGCATACAACCAATTACTTCCAAGCCTAACTAATAACATCTATAGATCATATGCATCACAAGCACCATAGAAAACATCATGGTTAAACATAACTAATTTATTTAAATTCATTTATTAATTTCCTTAGATAATAAGGGGATTTAAAGGATAAATATTTCCAATGCTCAATAAATTCTAAAACAATTACAGTAGCTATCAAATGACCCTAACAGTCTACTATACAAATTTCATGCTTTTTGGATAAGTATATCCACCTCTACTAAAATGATAAGTTACATATGCTTATTTTAGAAAAAAAATAGTTTAACATAGTGAAAAGTGTCAAGCAATAGATTTAATATTTTTCTTACTTTCCTCCTAGAATGATAATTCTATGTAAAAATTTATATGATCATATGTTATGTATTTTTACCCCATTTATTTTCACTAGAAACTAGCAATTAATTAAGATTAAATAGGAAGACCATATTTCAAGTATGTTTACTATAGGTTTAATATTTTTTCTAGCTAGAGCATGTCAACACAAGACCAGTAAAATTGGAATCACAATTTTACAACCTTCCTAGCTCAAGTTATGCAATTTACAAGATAGAAACTATTTTAAATGCACTTATTTTGCTCAATTTAATTCTCCTAGAAAAATACCCTAAGTGGTAGATTTCATATTTTTATCAAATAGTACACTTCAAGATGAATCTAATAAAATTTGGTTCACCCCATTTGGATACTCCTAGATCCAGATATAATTTTTGCCAGTTAGCAATAAAATCTATGAAAAATAAATAAAGAAAATCAATTTCCATTCGGGCGCTACAGCTAGGTGCACCCGGTATATACACCTGCTACAACTGATAGCAGGGGCCCATGGTTAACTCAGCCCCATGTGCCAATGAGATAGAGCATAGCACTGGCTTGATTGGCAAAAAAACTCACTGACGATGAGGTCACCGATGGTAGCGTCATCACCAACGAGTTCCCCAACTCATTCCGCATCTACGGGTGCCCTCGATTGGCTTAGATGCTCACCGGAGCTAGCTCGATGGTGGCCATGATGGATGGTGATGCTGCACGGTGGTGCACCAGTCATCTCTGGCCATGGCAAGCTCGGACGGGCTCGGCTACACTTTTACTGGGATCTAGCGGAGACATAGGGTTAGGTTAGGCCAACGGTGGAGCAACGGTGAAGCTTGGTTACATGCATGGCATGGCGGTGGTGAGCAGCTACGTTCTAGCACCGACACACCGACATTGGCTCGACTGCCCATGGCATGAGCTAGACATGACCCTATGCTAACCCTAATGAGAGAAAGGCATGAGCGAGACTGCTCGATGGAGCACGGCCACAGCGAGTGCAAGCTCGGCGGTGCTCCAATGATGGCCATGGTAATGGCGATGGGAACAGTGACCTCACCTAAGCTCAGATGGTGGCAAGGGTGAGTCGGCTAGGTAGAGTAGGGTGCGGTGGAGCTATGGGTGTGAGGAATCGAACAATGGTGTGGCGGCGGTGGCGTGCGAGCTCGGTGGTGCTCCGGTGATGGCCGCGATAATGGCGACGCGAACTATGACCTCACCTAAGCTCAGATGGCGGCAAGGGTGAGTCAGTTGGGTGGAGCAGGGTGCGGTGGAGCTGTGGGTATGAGGAATTGAACAATGGCATGGCGGTGGTGGCGTGCAAGCTCGATGGAGCTCGATGGCGACGATGGCGGCATTGCGGTTTTGCTCGGGCACGGCGAGAGCGAGAGAGAGGTAGAGCTAGGCGAGTGAGGAGGGAGGGCGCATCGCTATCGTTTTACTGCTCGCATTGGCCTAACTGGTGGGATCGTCACTGGCATACGGCCACCAGGTGGCGGTTGCAGCCTGTGTGTGACCGGCCATGCCAGCCAGCGTCGAAATCGGCTAAGTGCCGATTTAGTTAAATGAACCTACTATCTTTGAGCCCCTAAATCTCCTAATCCGTAGTGAATTTGTGAAAACTTCATTAATACAAAGTGTAGAGCTAAATAAGTACTACAAGATTGCTTAAAGGAGTTTTGTCTAAATTGCAATGGTTTTCAAACTACAATGCTCCAAAGTAGACTACTTTGAAACTAAAAACTAGTGTAGGACTCGGCAAAATTTTCTATTACAAACAACATTTCATTGCTACTTTGGAGCTATTTTTGACTATGTTAGGCACTAAATTAGCTCATGACCCTTAAATAAAGTTTGTTACTCATGACAAGAACTACAATTTTTATTTAGGTCACATAGACATGCAAGTTCTCTAAACTACTGTTCAACTTTAGTCAAACTAGCATCATGAAAATGGCATTTCCAAGTAAACCAACACTTATGAGCAAAATTGGTTCATGTCATGAATACAAAAATTGTTCCATTTACCATCCTAGATGTGTCTAAGGTGTTTTCATGACCTCACAACCATTTCATACATTGGTCATACATGATTACAAGCATATGTAAGTATATAAGCAACATCACTTGTGATAAAAAGAGAAGGGGAATGAAATGAAACTTCATATGATCATGCTCATGAATGCTTGGATGATGCTTATGCTCATGAAATGCAAGTGCCAAATGCAATGCTTAACACTAGGGTGTTACAGACCAGACCTAGGTCTCGGGTTGACCAGACCTAGGCCGGCAGAGTCCGGTCCCTCCTTTGGTTCAGCTACGCAGAAGCGAGTACTTTGGACCCAGGCACGCGGCATGACTAGACCTTGGCACGAGGGTCTAATTGTGTGGTGATGTAGGGGCTAAAGCGATTGGAGGTGACATGGTAGCTTGTGGTGAACCGGACTCTGGCTCTAGGTCTGGTCACGAGTACCAAACTAGGTCCGGTCAGGTTTTGGCCTCTCTAGAGTTGATCGGACCTAGGGAGCAGTGGGTCCGGTCGTTGGTGCGTCTGAGTCTAGTCATAGTGAAGTTGGCGTGCGGGCGTGAGGTGGCTGTGAGGATCAGACTTGACTTCGGGTTTGGTCATGCGCGTTGGACCGGGTCTGGTCGTCTTTAGGTGCCTCGAGATCTCTCTGGATCAAATCGGACCCTGGGGTTCGCTAGGTGCGGTCGTTGTTGATAGTAGTTAACAAATATTATAAACCATCAATGTAACATGTATAAGGGCATGAATATAATCACCAACAAAAGTTTAGGGTTTTAAACTAACAAATTCCATGAGTTTTGGTGAATCTATGTTTTCAGCAGGGTTTATTCAGAAAAAACCGTCAAGGTGGATCTATATGTCAGAATTAATCATGCTTATTTTGTGGTATAAATAGCACTAGAAGGATCTAGAAGACACCAGAAGACACCACACCATGGTGGAGGGCGAGAGGCCACCAGGTGGGACTGGTCGGTCCCACCTTACAGAATGGCTGGCCCCCTAGGCCCACCGCTCAGCCTCCCGTTGCTAAGTCAGTTCTCTACCGCCTTCTAGGTTGCATCTACGCCATCCATTCAAGTCGGTTTGATCCGAGGGCTCAAGATTGATGCTTTGGCCTATATATACCAGCCCCTGCCACCCCCTACATATCAACCCCTGATCAAGTCATTTGAGAAGATAGAAACCCTAATCATCCTTAGAGCTCCACCATATTATAGGGCATAGCTAGCTAGGCTAGAGCTAGAGGGAGCCAAGCTTCGCTTGGATTCCTGATTGTGTCAAGAGCGTGGATTGGTATAGCTTTTGTACCCCCTCTCTTTTGTATCTCTCATTACTTTTATATGTTTGCTACAATTGTTATGACATTGTTCTTCATATCATTCATGTTCCTAGTTATAATGTTCATCGTCTACTTTGATTATATGCTTAGTATAGTTAGATTATCATTATGTTCAAGCATAAGTTTGTATAGCGCTCGCTCCATGGATCAAGGGGTGAGTGGTCGACATTGTGTAAGCATGGTGCTTATATGTTGTTTACCTGCGGATGCACTCTATATTCTGGGCCATGTGGTAGATCGCTGATGTGAAACTCCCATTGAGTCCTTTGTAGTCCACTCCCCGAATATAGGACAAGTAGGATCTAGTTACGAAGGAAGACAAGCTCTGTTCTTAATCTTCCTTAGTAATATCCCTTATGTGTAGATATGAAGTTGATCTTAACCATGATTACAAAGTGTAATTACACTAATCAACGTATGCTTGACTTGTAATTAAGAATGACTTAGGAATTATTCCTATAATACTCTACTTAGCCACGCTAATGCCATAGAAAGAAGTACTCTGAGTGATCAATGATTAGTTATTATTTACCATTCACATATATTTATCTCTTGACTTACCCCTGTTATGAGTAGAAGTTGGTTATGGTTAATCTCTCCATCATACATATGAGTTATCAATATATTCCAACTGCCCGTCCTTCCCTGTGGCAAAAAAAATAAATAACGATACCTGGAATACTTCCGGATGAAGTGCCACAATGGTATATTATATGTGCACTTGCAGATTCCTTTCATTTATATAGATTCTTTCTAGTCACATGAAATACTAAAGTACTTCTTAGTGTCATTCTAGAAGTGGCACTAGATAGTACCAACAAGCATTTCTGGCATCATCGCTAGGTATGACAACTTAGTAAAAGTGATGCTAAGGAATGTCAACAACATTAGGTGGCTACTAAAATAAGTGACAAGTTAATAAATACCAATAGTCATGTTGGCGGTGAGTCTAGTCCGTAGGAGGTGTGTGCGCAGGAGAACTTGACCGTTGGAGATCGACACTTAGTATTCATAGGAGGGGACACGTGGCGGTGATCTATTAACCGGACCCAGGCGGGAGAGTCCGGTCTAAACCCTACCTATGGGTCCGGTCGCCCCAAAAAACACCTAATTAGAGGCCAACAAATCTATTCTTTTGGGGTGCCAACCTAGTGAGCTAAGCCAAAGCCCAACCACTCATGTCCATCATTGATTCATCATCTTTGTGAGATTGGGAGTGAATCCAAGTGCATTGCTTTGAGTGATTGCATCTAGAGGTACTTGATGATCGTGTTTCGCTATGAGATTCACTTGTTACTCTTGGTGATTACCACCACCTAGATGGCTTAGTGCAGCGAGGATCATTGAGCAAAGGAAGGTGCTTGTCTTTAGATCTGATCGTGGTGATTGTGAGTGGTTCTTGACCTTTCCCCGACAGAGAGCCAAAAGGTACTTTAGTGGATTGCTCGTAGCTTATGGATCCCCATCTTGTGTTGGTTGTGAAGCACCCGATTATGGGTTAGGAGTGTGATGTCTATTAGCATGTGAACCTCCAAGTGGGTGAATCGCTACAATGGGGACTAGCTTGCCTGCAAGCAAATGAACCTCGGTGAAAAATCATTGTGTGATCTTGTCTCCGAGGATTTCTTTGGTATTCATTATGATCGATTAATTGATCATCTCTTGCTATGGTGGTATAACTTCACTACCTCTCTTGTATTTACATTCCTAGTGTAGCTAAGCGCCTTAGAGTAATTAGTTTTGAGATCTAGCTTGTGTCGTGTCTAGTGGTTAGTGAGGCTCTTTAGTTAGTCTTTGAGAGCTCACTAACTTAGAGAGTAGTGACTTAGCCTCTTGTGTGAATTAGAGATCATAGGAACTAGAATTGTGGATAGAAGGCTTGTATTTTTAGTAGGCTAGCGCAACACTCGCTTCACCGCTTAATTGTCTAACCACTTGGCTTAAGTGTTATTGTAGAAATTTTTATAGGCTATTCACCCCCCCTCTAGCCATTAGAAACTTTCACCATTTCCATCTCCCTTGCCCTAGGGGCACTGAGCGTGTTGCCTAGGAAAAGGCGGCCGCCAAGGAGAGGAAATGCCTTAGGTGGGAGAGGGTGATGAAGCACATAGAGCGCCAGAGGCGTGGAGCTTCCTCATCGAATGATGACAATGACGATGATGAGGAAGGCTCTGAGGATGAGGACCTGGCGGCCCTTCGAAGCACCCCCAAAGTTTCATGTAGACTCGGCAATGGCACCGGGTCGAGCAGCGCCGACCGCTCGGCGAACATTGTGACTGAGGAAGGCTTCGCTTGGAAGCATGCGGCTCCATCACCGCTAAGGGGGCCGAGCCCAAAGCACCCTTGCACCACCGTCAATGGCGGCCAGGATCCCTTGTGCATGGCTTTAGACAACCCTTCCCTAGTGGGGCTCGAGGCTCTAGCCCAAGGAGAGGGTGTTGAGGACACGGTGGTGATGGGTGCCGCGACCGAGGCGGACGGCGAGGTTCGCCGTCCTTTCTTAGAGATGCCTAGGGGAGAGGACCAAGACCTCCTCCAGCACCTTCTCACTGACATGGTGGTTAAGCGCCCATGTCCCCAGTGCCCCACATGGGGACATTAGAGGTCGACAATGGTGTGGAAGAGATCGGCGCTGCCGACATGACCAGGAGTGCCTCGCTAGCCTCTGGCCTAGTGGCGTTAGCGGTTGTGCCTCCTATTGTGATCCCTCCTATGGAACTATGCACGAAGAGGCGGATCATCCTGCCTTTTATGGAACATTCCACTAGGTATGCCTGTTCTTTGATTTCTTCCTTGTGGTGACTATTGATAATACTCGGTTGTCTGATCCTGACAATATTGGCAGTGTAGAGAGCCCCTCCTAGGGATCATAGCACTAAGACCATCAGGGCGCAATGCACGCCCTTCCACATAGCCAGAGTCGCCAGGTGGCGGCACTGCCTTGGGGATGATGGCCAAGGTTCCTCCCATCATGGCCCTGCATTCGCCCCTTGAGGAGAGCTCCTCTATGGCAGGAGACCATGCTCGAGCAGTTTCTTTAGAGGGGGCGTGGGCTCATCACCTATTGCTGGCCCCATCCTGAGGAGGTAGCTTCTAATGGCCAGAGTATGACAGCTCTTGTCTGTCATAAGGAGCTTGAACTAGGTGGGGACTTCTTCATGTGGCCGCATCCCACGAACTCTAGTGAAGCGTAGTTCGTGGTGGATGATGTGGCCGAGCAATCCATAAGGGAGCTGACCTCCTAGAGTCACGAGGGGGTCCTAGCAACCTTGTCCAACATAGGTGATGCAATCGCCATGATCACCCAGCTGGGCATGGAGGCTCAGTGTTGGATGGCCGATGAGGTGGCGTCTCAGGCACAAGTAGGCCGTCTTGTCTTCTAGTTTTGCCATGCTCATTTTGGGTTTGCTGTAATTGTCTAATCGCCTCTCTTTTCTGCAAAGGCTGGCGAAGATTTCGATGGAGAAGTCATGGTTTGTGCACTTGGCTTATTAGGCATAGGCGAGAAGTGCCATCAACCATGGCCACCTGATGTGGTGGAGGCCAAAGCACAACGCTTGCGCAGGGAGCTAGAGGCATCCTAGAGAACAAAGGAGGAACTGCTCCATTAGGAGGCGTGGGCTCGGTCCCCGATCGAGGCTCTGACGTCCTAAGTGGATGGTCTCAAGGATGTGTTGGCCATCTAAGAGATGGAGCTTACCTCGGTTGGAGCTGCTCTACAGTAAGTCAAGCAGGGGCATCAATGTCTTGAAGCTAAATGCTAGAACTATGCTCTGCTTGTAGCGGTAAGTTCCCTTCTGTTTTATGTCGCACTTTTGTTCTATTGCTGTATCTAGTCGTGAACTAGTTGTTTTCTTTAGGGCTACATGCGAGGGCACTCTCAGATTAGGAGGAGAAGGCGACCATGAACTAGAAGGTGCTAGAGATGGGCGGCCAACTGGCAGCGCTGACTGACTTTGGTCAGGCTCTTTGTGATGTCATGCTCGGTGCCAGTCTTGACGAGGCCCACCTCCAAGTGGATCCCCTGATCGTTGAGGGAGTTCATTGTGGCCTTCATGCCGCCTTGACATCGGTCAGCTCGCACTATGGTGGCATCGATTTTGATGCCGTTGGGCGAGGTTACGCATCGGGGAAGTCCGACAGTGATGTCCTCGCCATCGGTAGAGTGTCACCGCTCGTGGTGCAGAGGCCCTTGCGAGCAAGTTGTTAGCCGCATGCATCTGCTAGTAGTTCTAGACTTCTGGTATATGAGGGTTTCTATGGTGAATGTTTGGGTGTGGATGGTTTTTTCTGTAATGAACATGTTTGGATTCTGTGTATATATGGTGTGTGGTCGGCACATTCATTTGTCATTTTACTGTTTCTTCATTTTCTTCTAGTTTGAGCTAGGAATGTACGCGGTTCCCCTTAGCCTTGTGTGCATAGGTGTGTGTTTTATCCTAGGGGCCGACCCGTAGGGCTAAAAGATATGTGACTCAACCGTGCAGTAAGACGTCGGGGAAAGGTCGTAGATCCAGTGCGATGCGAGAAGAAAGCGAATAGAGGACGAGCATTTTATTTCCTTTCGTTTCCTTTGCCTCGAGCAAGACTACGCCCTATTCCTCCCCAAACTCGTGCATGGGTACTTGACCTTACTTTGGAGCTAGTCCGCGAGGCTTGGTCAGAGCGACCTCTCGAACAAGCAGTTGAGGAACAAATCGCTGACTCGTCATGGCACGGGACGCGATTAGAGAAAACTCAAAAATGGGTCGCTGGGATGATGACAAGCTATGCTACGCCTCAAGACGATTTGTGCATGCCTATATGTGTAGCCCTCGTGAGTGAGTCATGTCTAGCTGTTAGCACAAGTTATATCAGGTCATTCTGGAGTTAAGCAACACTTGGGTGGAATATGAGGGTATCATGTTCTTTAGTCTGCTCGACAAGTTGGCTCTTAGGCTTCTGTAACTACCAACAAGTTACATGTGTATGTGGATGTGCATAGGTAGAGATGCTAAGGTCAAAGTTGACATGACTAACTGATGTATCGAAAGCTATCGTGGACCAGGCTGTCGTTGCTCGGGGCGCAGTGAGCCCCCAAGAGCATGTTCATGGCGGAGTTGTCGTGGTCTTGAGGCCGTGAGCTAGTGAGGATGCTTCATTATCGCTTGAAGCAGTCGTAGCCATCGCAGGTTGACCCCTTGGGTAGCCTTGGGTTGATCCTTGTTGGCCCATCGTCCTTGGTGGGCTCGTGAGCCCCTAGGGATGGCTTCTTTGTGTTTGGCTTGTTGAATCCCTTGGCTGAGAGGGCTTATGCATTCTGATACACGAGTCCTCGTGCCATATCGATGTCATAGTCGTTGTGTCTCTGCTTCTAAGTGAGGTTGCTGCTCTTGATGAAGAGCTAGTGCAACCTATCGTTGTGGAAGTGGGTTCTAAGGGCAACATAGTTTGGTCCGCTCACCATAGCAGGTCGCGTGCTTAGAGGGCCCGCTTCCTCCGATGCGCGTGCCTTCGTGTGAAAGCCGATAGTTCATAATGTCGTGATGGATGGCTAGTCCGTCATAGGGGATTTGGCCCCAGTTCTAGGCTTGGCCTAGTGAGGCATGGCACCAGCCAGCCACCTAATCACTAATGACAATGCCGTGTGGTGGCGGATGGTTTCGTCACTCGTGTGCACCCAGACTCATCGCGCTCTATCAGTGTCGGAGACGCTGCTTAGGGCTTGGCTCTACAACTAGATTCAAAGCTCCCATGCGGTGGGCTTGGATGGGGTAGAGGTCGATGACGGGCGTCAACCCATCGGTGCAGACGATCTCATGGTTTCCCAAAAGGGTGTGGCCACCGAGGGCTATTCTGAGGGTGAGTTCGCCATGAGCCATTGGCCTCTGGTTTCTTGAGTGGAAGACCTGGCCATGGCCAGTGATGAGAGAGTGTACTGGCCCCACATGTAGGTGAACTCTGGCATGCAACCTCTGAGGGCAGTTCTGAGAGTGTGCCCGTCGTAGGCCATGGGGTCTAGGTCTCTGGGGTGGAGGTCCAGGCCATGACCGAAGGTAGACATGGGCGCTGGCCCTTTAACACCAATAAATTTGGGGTTCCCATGATGGATGTGGCCTCCATGGGCCATTACGCAGGCAAATCCACCAATGGTGCGAGGAGCCATTGTTTCCTTCTCAACAATCGAGAGTGCGCAACTCTCTTCTACCTAGCGCGTCAACTATCGGTGTTTTGTAATCCAGCTAGTAAATTTATACGAACATCGCGCTGCTCTAGAAAGATGATGGTAGCATCCAAAAGACACGAGAAATTATATTGGTTTAGGCCAGATCCCTACATCCAGTCTCAGAGATGATCGAGTGCGTGTTCCTCGCTTGAATGCTTTAAAGTTCTTATAATGGGGGGTGCAAGAATGGTGGAAGAGGTAGGAGAGCTAGAGCTAGGAGACGGGCTGCCCGAAGAAAAGCTTTGAGAGCCCAAGAATTGTCAAGATGAAGATGGTGGAAAGGGTGTCCTAGCTACCCTTATATAGAGTCCAGGGCCAGGTCACATACAAATAAGGAGGTTCTCCCGACCGAGGGGTCATGAGCCTGAGGGAGGGGGCCTAGCTAACTTGGCTTGCAAGTAACGTTGTCTTGTGGTCTTGTGCCCACGTCACGGCGTGGTGTGATGTGGTGCTACAGTGCCGATCATGGCAGCACTGTGGGCATGGTGGTGTTTCGCCAACTGTCCTGCGCGACGTGGTCTTGCCGTGGCCTTCGCCATCGCCTCCTAATCATCCAAGGACGTCGTACATGAGTTAGTAGCCGTCCCTGGGTCGCCGATCGCTTTGCTATTGGTGGAGTTGGTGGGTACAACCCCGAGCTCCAGGGTCGTGGTCTTTGCTTGGCTTGAGTAACCTCTAAGTCAAGGCCACCGTTGCGGATCCCATCCCGTGGTCGATGGAATCATACATATGTCTTGTCGGACCATATTTGGACGGTGGGTCTTTGTACTGGCCATCACCGTTTGGCGGTGTTGTCTTGTCTGTACTACGTGGCGCAGGGATGACGAGGTGACTGTTGTCCCCTCGGTCATTGCGGGGTCAGTGCTTGGCGGGACTCGATCTTTCCCTGTCCCTCCTAGGGGTCGTGATAGTGAAGAGGTCGTGAGTTGTTGCGTAATGTGTAGCCAAGGCAGAGGGAAGGGGGCATGGTAGGCTTCGGCCTTATTGTTTGGCTCGGTCTACTTAGCTTGGCTGGGCCTCGATCGTTTGGGCTTATACTAGCTGGTGTACCGTGAGCCACCTAAGCAGCTAATTAATCGGTGCCTTGAGATACCCGGGATATCATAACCCCGGCAGAACTAAATAGGCCCAATGTAGGTGCCCGCTACCTCTGACTCCGAGAAGGGAAGGACAACAACATGTGGAGTGAGTGACATAAAACACTTAGAGCAAGTATAGTACGAGGTTGTAAGTGAATTGTATGCTGAGGTAGAGGAGAGAGATGAGAAGTGGATAGTAAACTTACAGCGAGCTTGTGCACAAGAACCAAGAAATATTGTGAGACAAACAAGTGGGCTATAAGCCGGCTCATTATTATACTAGCGAGGTGCTAGGATGGCTTCGGCTATATTATTAGCCTTTCTCCTGCAGGTGGGTCCATCGCTGTTCAGGTGGGCTCTGTTGGCCAGTGCTTCCCTGGCCCGTAACTCTGACAGCATTTTTTGACTTTTCTTTTTCGCCTAGGGCTTCGTTCTTCTGGGACGCCGCCGCCACCCTCCAAGGCTCCCCCACATGGCCGCCGCCTGCCTCCGCCTTCTCCGCCGCATCCCTCATCCCCTCCTCCAGCCCGCCGCAGCCACTCACTGCCTCTTCCCAACCCCCGCTGCCAAGGCTGCTCTGGTCACGCAGTCGTGCCCATCCGGCGCCGACCGCGTCGAAGGACCGCTCAGCACCCTCCGCCCCGGTGAGTGTCAATTCCATCCCGTCGAGAACACGGAACCCTGTTGCTAATGGCAATTTGCTTAATCACGGTCAGAGTTCTCATTAGCGTTCAATGCTGTGTGTACTTCTTAATTTGAAATGAGAAGTTTATAGTTGTAATTGGCTAGATTGTGGCCATGATTGGGGGTGATATGCTGTTGACGTTTGTCCCCAAAGCTCAGGATTTTTGCTTTCTTTAAGATGGCAGTTGTTTTCTCAGGTAGATAGTTTTGGCGGCGGACCATAAAAAAAACATCTTTCATATCTGCGATGTGATATAACATTTTCAATTTCATGGACTGTGTTCTCAAATCAAACATAGCTATTGCTTGTTCGTTGCAAATTCATAACTGGGCTGCTGAAAGCAGTAACGAATCGAACTTTTCCCCTACTACCTCTGAACAATGCTCTGGTTGTTCTAAATTTTCCAGTGCAATTTAGAGTGATACTGCTTCAGTTTCCCATTACAAATTGCTCTAAAAAGTGTACGTTTTTGCCTTAGGTTTTGCAAGTAATGGTAACTTCAAACATCAATGGCATCACAAGTTGGGTTCATCAGTTGGTGCTGTATTGATTGGACACGCAGGTATGTTTTCTGTACCACTTCTGGTTACATATTTTATTATTTTGTATTCCATGTAGTCGCTCTTCAAGTTTGTGCATTCTGATTGTGCCCCACATGCACAGTGCTTGTATCACAATTCCAAAAGAGTACAAGGTATTTGTCGATGAGGACAGTTGACTTGTGTCAGTTATTTTATTGTGTAGCTAGGGTCTATTTGTTTGAGCCAAAGCTTTTGGAATTTTGTGGCTGCCGGTAAAAGCCCTCTTTTGAAATTGTCTTTGTGGATAAGCTTTTGGATGAGCGAAATGTATAAAAAACGTAGTGCCCCTCAAAACATCATCACTGGAAGCTAGCAAATGCCCCTGAAAGCAAAAAGAATTGCGTATAACGCGTGGGATGTATTGCATTGAGTCTCTTTAGCGGTATATATAGAGTACAAAGACTTTGGGGGCAAAACACATCTCTAGATACATATGGTAATACAGGCTTACAATCCTAACCACCAAATATACTAACATTCCCCGCAGTCGTAGTAGGGGTATCGCTGCTGGTTATACTGGAGAAGAAGTCAAAGACTAACATCTCCTGCAGTCATAGGGGGTGTTTGGCAGAGCTCTGCGCAGCTCCAGATCCTAAAAAAACTGATCTGCTCCTAATTTTTCCAGCCAAACGCCCTAGCTCCACGAACTCTAGATCTGCCAAAAACTTGGATCTAGCTCTTAGATCCACCAAATCCATGGAGCACCTCAAGAGGTGCTGTGAAATCTAATTTCGTGGAGTTGGTGAAAATTACCCACCATTGCCATCCGTCACACAAACATACCTGTTTGATTTCTTTTTTTCCACCTCTTCCTCCCATCACCGCGAGTGCTGTCGTAGCCCGCCCCGCCCTCGCGTGCCCACCACCGGCCCCTCCCTCGCCGGTCGTGGACTTGCATCTGGCGCCGCCCCGCCTCCACCCCCTCCCCTGTTGATCGCGGCCCCTCTCCACCGATGCCGTTGCCATGTGTGGCACCTCCGGCCTGCAGCCGGCGACCCCTCCTCAGCGCCCCTCCCGGCGGTGGCCCCTTCCCAACGCCCCTCCCTTGCCAGTCCTGTCGCGCGCGTGTCCCCTCCCAGTGTCGCACAGGAATGCCCGCCATGGCCGCATCGGGAGAGAGGAAGAAGATGTTTTTTTTTAAAAAAAATTTGGTCCCCGTCCATCTCAGAGTTGGAGCTCTACCAAATAGTTTGGTGGGAGCTCAGCTCCGCCGTAGAGCTGCTCCATGGTGGAGCACCTGCTCTGGAGCTGTGTTTTCAGAGCTGGAGCCCTGCCAAACAACCCATAGTGACGTCGCAATGCAGATGCTGAGCTTGGAGACCGATGAGTAGCCCATTCAGACGATACCTTTCTATCACTGAAATAGCTGAAATAGCCGCGGGCGATGTGGATGTGATCAAAGCCGTGGAGGGAGGCGCAAGTCTGAAGCATCAACAGAGGCACACAACTAGCTTCTAACCAATGAACCGCAGCATGATGATGAGCTGACTGAATGGTGAAGGTAGATGGGGCTACTTGGACGTATCAACAAGCGCTCACATGTCATCCATTAACAATATTGATGGCGATGTCCCAGAGGTGGCAGTAGTATGCACGGACTCAGATTGGTTAGTTAGCTTGATGAGGGCCGGTAGCATGGTAGGCGCCATCCTGGATAGCCGGCCACCGGAAAGATGGTTTGATCATGAGTGTCGTCATTAATGCCTAGGAGGGCACACAACGTCGACCTTGTCCTTGGGAGAGTCAACGATCGAGCGCCAAGGGATCGGTAGATAGGGCAACACAATCCTGATCTCTGATTGGAAAGAAAGGAAACACAGCAGCAGATCTGATGATGGCCACGGGCCTGGGTGACGGTGCAATAGTCCGGCATCCAATGATGATGGCGTGATGATTGGCCGCCCAAGGGCCTCCTTCTTGGCTAGCGGCAGCAGCGGCACTAGGGAGAGGGGAGGTGGATCAATGAGTAATGCAGCTGTCCATCAATACCCACGGCGAGCCACCCTGACGATCTATCGCTGCTCGACACTAGGGCCAAAACCATCCTACAAGGGTGCTGGCCCTGGTGATCTCCCTGGGGGCAGCGCGGCGGCTGCAGCGCAAGCCTCGGCTTAGGATCAGAACCATAAACTCGTGATACCATGAAGGCAGGAAGGATTGTGTATAATGTGTGGGATGTATTGCATTGAGCCTCTTGAATGGTATATATAGAGTATAGAGACTTGGGGGGGGGGGGGGGGGGGGGGCAAGACACCTCATATAGCAATACCGGATTACAATCCTAACTACCAATACAAAATATACTAACAGCCCCTCCAGACCAGCTTTGGGCTTTCAGAACAAACATAACTTTTTGCAGCCAGAGCCACCTTCGTGGTCTCCAGAAGCCAACTAAAGGATAAAACAAACAGGAGTGTACTAGGAATTTCAACGTGAATTTGGCACCCAGTCGACATAACAAAATTAAGGCACATCTTGTATCTTTGCTAGGACACCAAATCTTGCTTGGATTAATCAATGAAACAATATGATACCCTTCATCAAAACAATATGATACCCTTCATCAAGCTATATTCACCATACTAAGCTTCGCAGCTTCTCCAATTATTATTTTTTTATTTTTGTTGTCGCTTTATAAAACTTGTTTGACCATTGGGTCAGTCTTTACCATTTGTTAGCTCCGTTATTACCTATGTACATGTTTGACAGCCTTACACTTCCATAAGTTGACTTACCTGCATACATTGCGCTTGGTGTTTTGATGTTTTAAAGAACATTACTATTTTAGTTTAAGGACATTATAAAGTTAATTTCATACTATTGTTTGCAGTACTAAATTAATCTTATTGCAGCCTTTTTTCTTGGTTTGAGCAACGGCTCTGCATTTGCCCAGGAAGACTCAGTTAGCCCAGCTGCAGCTAGTGAGCATGCTGAGGGAAATGCTGCTGGTTTACGACGGATTGAAGATGGATCAGTGGTCTCAAACGAACACACGGTCAAATGGAGAATTTACACAGATAATGGGCGGGAGTTTTTCCAGAAAGCAAGTAACACATTATCCCTAGCTTGATTTCAGATAACTTTTGGGATCTGTGATGTTTCTGAGAGAACCTACTTTTTTTATAGGTTGTGCATTTTTTTTTCTGAAATTGTTTTACATATGAACAATGCAGAAGTCAAACTATTGAACACTACCCTAGTTTTCCTGTACTTGTCTGGTTTTCTGAACCTTGTCAGTGCATGTTTTGTGTGGGAAACTAAGGGTATGCCTTCAGTTCCACCATTAGGTCATCTGCTGTTATGTGATATCACTGTAATATAAGTCATCTACCATATTGCTATGGACAATTATTTATACAAAGCATCAGTTTAGTAATTTTTAATATGTTAATAGTACACAACTTATGCATCTACGAACTTGTAACACGGGATGCGAAGATCACATTCGTATTTACCTTTTTATCTCTGCAAATGAACTCCAAATTTCGCTTGCTATACTTGCTACAGATTTCATAGGGCCAGCGAGACATTTTTAAGACCGTTCCATTGAAAGAACTGTTATGAACTGCATTTCCCTTGTTTCACTACCTTTTTTTCCCACACCGGTAAAGACCGAATTGGCGAATTTCATTACCAAAGCAACGAAATTACAGAGTTTAGCAAATAGCAGGAACGTAAACGAAAGCGTGAAACAAAACCCAGCATGTCCATGAAACTGATCACCGAGGGATCAATCCCATGAACGAAGACTACCGCCACGATTAAGATGAAACACAACGGCAACCAAAACTTGATGTTATTATATTGTCAATATAATAACATCAAGTTCGTAGTTCACTACCTACATAGTTATTATATTGGAATTGATCAATGAAATAAAACTTGGGCTATATTTCTGTAATCAAACACCTTATGAGAGGTTGAGGAAATAAAAGTTATGATTTTGATGTTCACATTGTCTGTCTATTTTGTAGAGACAATTGGATGAGGCTGAGAAGTTATTCCAGGCAGCTCTACTAGAAGCTAAGGAAGGATTTGGACTTAGAGATCCACATGTCGCGTCAGCCCTTAACAATCTGGTAATTGTTAGTTTTATTATGTTCTGAAAACAGAAGTGCACTGTGCTGTTATTAATCTTTCAGGCCGATCTGCAGTATTTATGTTGAATCCTTAATCAAGATGTCTGATATTATGTTATTGTTCATTTACCTGACAGATTTGACTCTGTTATAAAAAAAATTGTGATTCAGCTGATTTTGATAATTTTTCTGAGTTTATATGCTTTACCATAGTTCTGTTTTTCAATTTGTATAACGAGTTTCATTATTTTTTTTCTCTCATCTGCTGTTCTATGTTCAATCAAGCCCTTGGAGTACTGTTCTATTCTGCCAGCCTTTATTTTACCCACTGCATCATATGGGTCACACAATTGGGCAAGCTTGCAAGCTTACAAGTTTGAACTACTAGTTTAACTGGATTTGTTTGCTGGTCATAAACTGCTCTTATCATTAGTCTCGGGTTAAATGAATGACATTCATTTAACCTCACCTTTTTTCTTCCTGAACTTTGCAGGCAGAGTTTTATAGGTTAAAGAAGGAGTATGAGAAAGCTGAACTACTATATTTTGAAGCAATTGAGATCCTGGAGGAATCATTTGGATCTGATGATATACGGTACATTACAGACTTCATTTTTTTTCTGCGACATCATGCAGAGTGTCAATTCATTGTAGATAAGCAGTATCTGTTTCGAGTTGTAAGTGTCAATTTTTCTGGATTCAGAGTTCACAGTTTACACCACTGTAGCCAGAGTTTACCAACTGCTGTAGTACTACTCTACTTGATTGCAAACAATAATCTGGTCTGATCAGCGAGAGTATTTGATTTGGTTACCACTTGGATATGTTTGAGCTGTCAACTATCATGGACTATTATGTTATTTGGTTACTGGTACCTGGTAAAAATTGAGGAACCCAAGAGGAAATAGACTGGGATTAGCAAGGAATTGAGGGGAGGCAAGCAGAAACATGGAAGCAGGAAGATGAACCCTGAATGTTCTGTTTGATGATTTGCTCTGATCCTGCTTGATGCTTTTCTAGCTCTCCCCTTCTCCTGAGGGGGACATGGCAGCCTGCCCCAGGGACATTATATCACATGGACCCTACCAAAAAAGGGGTACTAAGTTTGATTACAGAAAATATAGTGTGTTTTTCTTACAGAAATATAGTCCAGACATAGAAGTTGTAGGGGTACTATTTGTGAGCCGTAGAGTAGGTTCAATACATACTTACAAAAGTGTACTGGAGCATAGTGCTATTACAGCTGTAGGCATGTCGCACACACAAGTGGACTGGAGCACAGTGCCATAGAAGTTATAGGTTTGACAAACTTATAACATTTTAGCACGATAGCCATCACATTCCAAATGCAAAGTTTCAGGGACAAAGCAGCAGATGTAAGGCATTGTCTACAGCCTACAGGAAGAATGCTTGTTTCTAAATCAATTTCCTATCTATCTCAATGTGTTTCTATGCTTGATCATTTTTTGAAACACCAAATACATGGTATCCTAAATTTGGCCATTCGTCAAATTTATATATATTTTAATTTAATGTAGGGTTGGAACAGCTTTGCATAGTCTTGGACTATGCTATCATCTTCAACTCAAGCTTGCTCAAGCCCAGACATGTTATGAGGTAACCTTTTGTTGCCTCATGAGTTATTCTTCTTTGTTCAGCTTTTATAATTTCTTCTGTAATTTTGCTATGCAAGTATGCAACACAGTTCGAAGAGTTTGTTTTTGTCTTTTTTGGTGAATATCATTAAACAGATTGCAGGCAATAGTTTGTAGAAATGGCAATATCTGATACCTTTGATTGGAATCAGGCATATAAACTAAGAAATTTGTAAATCTATGCAAAATTTTCCATGCTAATACTCTGTTTAAGCTGCAGGTGAGTGTACAAAATATTTGAATGGACATTTTTGTATGTAACTTCTTGTTTGAGCCATGCTAGTCCTGACTATATGCATCATTATCATGATACACAAAGAATGAAATTTAGTAACGAAGTCACAGTAAGGGAGACCCGTACTATATTTTCCTCACGAAGTTGTGAAAGGCTAAATGAACTGTTTTCATTGTAGCATTTCTACCTTTTGTGTCAACTTTTGCTATGCTTTCTGCACTTATTTTTTTCATTCGAAGTTTTGAACTTACTTCTTATACCCTTTTCTGTCTCTGTTGTTTCCCCTTTTTTTGCAGCGTGCTTTGAAGGTACCACACCTCAACTTTTTGTGCTCTTGCTTATTTATGTTTAACATTTATTCTAGAAATTTTGTACCTCTGTGTCATAAATTGATACCAATATGATGCTCCACAATAACAATATTTGAGTTATGATCATCCTACTTGACCACACTTATAATTGTCCATTTTTGATTGATCGCATACAAATAGGCTAAATACAATCTATCAGAACTATACGAATATATGTTGTCATCTTTCATCTTCTGTCACTGTGCTGCCTACACCTGTACCCATTCAATGAAAGCATCAAAGCATGATAGCAAAACAATGGGAATGTAAATATGCTCGTGATTCACTTTTTGAAGTATGCAATTTATCCTTTTTTAACTGCCATCTGTAGATAGAAGGATGTGTTATGGGGGTTGGTCACCCAGAGTATGCAGGTACAATGTACCTTCTAGCCAAGGTACTAGTGCTGTTTTGCTCTTAAACTTACTGTTGTGTTTTTTAGATTAATGATTCTTATGTGATATATCACCTTCCCCAACAGAGGTATCCAACAAGGATACTGCTGCTGCCTTTCTGCTGTTTAAGTTATTGTTTTCTGGATTCTGATCTCTCGTCAATAATCTTTCTCCTGAAATCAGTCTCATACATGTGTAAGAACCTAGCTGGATACAGCAGCAGCAGCTGTTTGCACATGCAGCAGTGGCACTGTGCCAGCACTTTAATATAGTTTGTTAACTATTTACTTGTAGTTTGTTGATATCTTTTATGTTTTGTTTGAGTATCTTCTATCTTTAGGCTATAATTCATCTATTCATCTATAGGACATAATAAAGCCTTTGTACCAACATGATTATTCTAATAACAATTATGTTTTTTTTTGCTAATCAAGAAGAACTATGGATATATTATGGCCACAGTTATATTTGTTATTAACCTTGGGATCTTAGAAGAATGACACTTCATTAGTGGAGATAGTATATATAGAGAACCTCATGGGACCTATAGTATATGGGCTTTGATACACTTTATTAACAACACCCCACACCCCCTTCCCCCCGTGTTCGAACTCAAGTTGGAAGTGGAGAATCTGAAGCATTGAGTTTGCTTAAGTGAAGCCGACGCTAGTCTCAAGTTTGTGCTTAGTTCGGAGGGCACATATTGTGGAGTAATGGTTTTCTAATGACAATGAGACCGAGTGATAAAGAACTATACTTCCTGTTTTATCACAGAGAAGAGGTGTAGAGGCATCACAAGGAATGCCAAAATCACCCAACAACCATTGAAGCCATACAATCTTAGAAGTAGTAGTAGCGCAAGCACTTGAAGTTCTGCCTTTATACAAGAATGAGATACAATTGCTTGCTACTTCGACTTCATGCAAGAGAGAAGCCAAGAAAAGTGCAGTATCCTATGATGGAACGAGTATCCTGTGATGGCACGACGATTTGTTGGGTTACTCGCCCAAATGGAGTCTGAGTACGCATGAAGCTAAAGTTGAACCCAGCGAGCACCCCCCACAACCGCCGCCGGTGGCTCACCGGAGGCCTCGCAGGCCCGGGCCCGTGCGCCGTGGCCTCCCGCGCGCCTCCACAGCGACCTCCGCTCGCCTGCACCTCCAACATGGCCATGCGCCCCTGCGTCGCTTGACGTGGTTCCGTGGGTCGGCGTCCGCTCGCCCACACTCGCGCCTAGACACGGCCTATGTGCCTCTCCCCTACCCCTGTGCGCTAGCCTGTTAAGCAAGTATGAGGCCGGTCTGCACCCTGTCGCTGCTGCTGATTCCTCGTCGCCACTGTCCCTTCCCGCCGGGACTTTCGCTGGCGTTGAGCTCCCCTCCATGGCTCGGCAGGTTTGCTCCCCTGACGCCCTCCTCGAATTTGGGCAGGACCCTGCTCTTGCGGAGTTAGTCAAGGATTGGGATTTCTCTCCGAGTAAGAGATTCCAAGCTAAAGTTCTTCACAAGTTCTCTTCATTAGTGCATCACCCATCCTCGTCTCCGGATGGCTCCTTATTCATGCTTGTGGTTTTCCGGAGATACCTCTTTTGTTTGACCGAAGAGTTAGTTGCTATGGCTCTTCATTGTTGCCTGGGTGGCTCTCCTGCTGGATTTCATGTTTCCTATCTGCAAGGTTGACATTTTCGCTTTTCCGATGCCTCGAAGCTGTAAGACATAATCTGCTGCCCCCCGTTTCTCTGTTGGGAGTTAAGATTGATCGGCTCTGCCAACCAGCTCCTGTAGCTAGTAAGGCAGTAGGCCATAGTAGTAGTGGTTTATTTTAGCCATGTAGAGTGGAGATGGCTGAGCTAAGTTTTGTACCTTAGGAGTAGGTAGTTGGTGTACCCTTTTACCTTAGGAGTAGGTAGTTGGTGTACTCTGTACCTTAGGAGTAGGTAGTTGGTGTACTCTTGTACTTCGGTAGTTGGTGTACCCTTTTACCTTAAGAGTAGGCAGTTGGTGTACTCTGTACCTTAGGAGTAGGTAGTTGGTGTACTCTTGTACTTCTAGTAGGTAGTTGGTGTACTCTTGTACTTTGGTGTACTCACCAACAACTATGTACTTGTTAGAGGTACAACTAGAGTTGTATATATTCTATCCAAAGGTAATACAGCAAATCAGTTCAGTTTGCCACATCCAGAAGTAGAGCTTTCGGCCAGCGTTGGGCTTGTGTTGCGTATGTGAGCTGTTTTCAATATCTTCTTTTACCTCTAGCCATAGTGAGTGAGTGTGCTGGTAAGCTTACTGCTTACCGGTGCAGGGTAGCCGAGGGGCTAACAAGTGGTATCAGAGCCGTACAAGCGCCGTCACCGGACTAACCGCTGGCGATGATGGACGGTTTGGAGATGGGCGACAGCAGCGGCTCTGCTGTGGCTGTCCAGCCAAGATAGGAGGTCGTCGTGCGCACGGTGCGGGAGGTCAGTGGCACCAGTTGGCCGCCGCTGACTCGCACCAACTATGGCGAGTGGGCGGTGACCATGAAGGTCAAGCTCTGAGCCCGACGGCTCTGGAATGCCATTGACAAGGGCACCGACAACGAATAAGACGACATATCAGCATTGGAAGCCATCCTCGCTGCTGTGCCAGTAGTACAGGGAGCCGTTGGGGGCGAAGAGCTCTGCTAAGGAGGCGTGGGAGACTATTGCGGCGATGCGCGTCGGTTTCGACCGCGCAAAGAAGGCGACGGCCCAGCTGCTGAAGCAGGAGTACGCCAACCTCAAGTTCAAGGATGGTGAGTTGGTGGAGGACTTCTCCCTCCGCCTGCAAACGCTCATCAGCAAGTTGAGCCACGGTGTCACCATCGACGAAGAAGAGGCAGTCTCCAGTTACCTCCACTCTGTGCCGACGAAGTACATCCAGATTGTTCTCTCCATAGAGATAATGCTGGACTTGTTCACCCTCACTATTGAGGATGTGACAGGCCGTCTGCGGGCGGTGGACGAGCGCATGGAGCAGGCCACAACGACGAACAGCGGCAAGTTGCTGCTAACAGAGGAGGAGTGGGCTGCCCGGATGAAGGATAAGAAGTCCGGAGAAGCCTCCTCCAGCCATAGTGGCGATGGCAAGCGCCGCGGCAAGGCTTCTTCGGAGAAGAAGAAGAAGGTAGACCCCAACGCCTGCCGGCGCTGCAGGAATACGGGACCATTGGACAAAGGAGTGCACAAATCGCAAGCAGGAGAAGAAGGCTGAGGCTCATTTGGCGCAGGCTGATGATGATGACGAGGCCACTTTCCTGATGGCGACGTTCTGTGCACTGCACGACGTTGAGGCCAAGGAGAAGGGAGAGGTGATGGCGGTGGAAGGGTCTGGGAAGGCTCTGAAGGCTGTCAACCTCGACGAATCGCGTGTCCAAGTCCACCTCGGACGTGTGGGCGGCGAGCAGGAGCAGCGGTGGTACCTAGACTCCGGCGCCAGCAACCACATGACGGGCTCCAAGGCAGCCTTCTTCAAGCTCGACGACAATGTGACTGGCACGGTGAAGTTCGGTGACGGCTCAAGGGTGGCGGTTCGAGGGCGTGGCACCATCATCTTCAGGTGCCAGAACGGCGAGCACCGCGCGCTGACGGATGTATATTACATCCCACAGCTGCGTTCAAGCATCATCAGCATTGGCCAGCTGGATGAGCGCAGCAGCGAGGTACTTACTGATCAAGGACGGCGTACTCAGGATCAGGGACCGGAGCAGCGGCTTCCTGCCAAGGTGAAGAGGTCCCGGAACCGTCTGTACCTACTCGACCTGAAGGTGGAGCAGCCCATCTGCTTGGTTGCACAGCGCACGGAGGAGCCGTGGCTGTGGCATGCCCGGTATGGACATCTCAGCTTCAACGCTCTTGGTCGGCTGGAAAAGATGGTTGCTGGGCTGCCTCACATCGAGCACGCAGGCGAGCTGTGTGACAGCTGCCTGGCCGAGAAGCAAAGAAGGTTGTCGTTCCCGAAGACGGCGAAGTACATTGCGGCAGAGGCCCTCGAGCTGGTCCATGGTGACCTCTGCGGGCCGATCACGCCGGCGACGCCCGGCGGGCGCAAGTACTTCATCTTGCTGGTGGATGACTGCAGCTGGTACATGTGGCTGCAGCTTCTGACCAGCAAGACCGAGGCGACGGAAGCGGTCAAGAAGTTAAAGGCGTGCGTGGAGGCGGAGAGCGGCAAGAAGCTACGCGTGCTGCGAACTGATCGCGGCGGCGAATTCACTTCGCTGAAATTCGCTGCGTACTGCGCGGATCAGGGCGCGGTGCGACACCACACTGCGTCGTACTCGCCACAGCAGAATGGCGTGGTGGAGCGGCGGAACTAGACAGTGGTCGGCATGGCTCGATCCATGATGAAGGCTAAGAAGATGCCAGCGGAGTTCTGGGGAGAGGCGGTGACCACAGCGGTGTTTATCCTTAACCGCGCGCCCACCAAGGCCCTTTAGGGCAAGACTACATTCGAGGCTTGGCATGGACGTAAGCCGAATGTGTCCTTCCTCAGGACATTTGGTTGCGTCGGCCATGTGAAGAACACCATGCCACACCTCGGCAAGCTGGAAGACAGGAGCACGCCGATGGTGCTCCTGGGCTACGAGGAGGGCAGCAAGGCCTATCGGCTTTATGATCCCAAGAGAGGCAAGGTGGTGATCTCTAAGGATGTGGTGTTCGATGAGATGGCGGCCTAGGACTGGGAGGGTACGGGCACAGGGGAAGGTGCCAGCTTGAGCAGCACCTTCGTCGTCGAACACTTAGTCATCCACGGTGGTGGAGACGTTGGAGAAGAGGTGCCGACCACCCCAGGAGTGGTGCCGAGTGGTCCAACAGTAATGCCGACCACTTCAGCAGTAGTGCCTAGCGCTCCAGCAGTGGATCCGACCACTCCGGCAGTGGTGCCGAGCGGTCCAGCAGCGATGCCGACCACTCCGGCAAAACAGGGAGGCCGGGGACCACCGATCGAGTTCACCTCCCCTCCCCTCCAAGTGACATCAGCGAGTTCGTGGATGCCTTCCACGATGGCGAGGTGGTGCGGTTCCGCAGGCTTGACAACATCGCCGGCAATGCAGGGGCCATAGGCCTGGCGAGTTGGCTGCTCGACGATCCAGAGCTGCTCCTTGTTAGTGCCGAGGAGCCACTGACATTCGCAGTGGCTGAACGCGACCCCAATTGACGACGGGCGATGTTGGAAGAGATGAAGGCCATTGAGGACAATGGCACATGGGAGCTGATAGATCCACCGGTGGGCTGCAGGCCGATCGGCTTGAAGTGGGTCTACAAGGTGAAGCGGGATGAGCGCGGCGCCATTGTCAAGTACAAGGCTCGGCTCGTCGCCCGCAGCTGCATGCAGCGTAAGGGCATCGACTTCGAGGAAGTCTTTGCTCCGGTGGCGCGAATGGAGTCCGTTCGCTTGCTGTTGGCCATGGCAGCAGCGAAGAATTGACGCATCCACCACCTCAACATCAAGACTGCGTTCCTCAACGGCGAGCTCGCGGAGATGGTCTTTGTCAAGCAAGCTTCGGGCTTCGTCGTCAAGGGCGCTGAGCATAAGGTGCTCAAGCTGCGCAAGGCGCTCTACGGGCTGCGGCAGGCCCCTCCGGCGTGGAACGCCAAGCTCGAAGCCACCTTGGGCGAGCTTGGGTTCACTCGCTGCGCTACAGAGCACGCGCTCTACACGCGGCGACAGGGAAAGGAGGAGCTCGTCGTCGGCGTGTACGTGGATGACTTAATCATCACCGGAGCGCGAGCAGAGGACATCGACGGTTTCAAGCGCGAGATGGCGGCTCGTTTCAAGATGAGCGATCTCGGCGCGCTCTCCTACTACCTCGGCATCGAGGTGAGGCAGGGGAAGCAGAGCATCTCCCTGGGTCAGTGTGCCTACGCAGAGAAGCTGCTGGAGCGCGGCGGCATGGTGGAGTGCAAGCCGTGCGCTACTCCGATGGAGGAGCAGCTGAAACTGAGCAAGCACAGCACTGCTGCGAAGGTGGACGCGACGCGCTACCGAAGCATCGTTGGTGGGCTGCGCAAACTCACTCATACCCAACCGGACATTGCGTTCGTGGTTGGGTACGTTAGCCGTTTCATGGAGCACCCGCGCGAAGATCACTGGTTGGCAGTGAAAAGGTTGATGCGCTACGTCAAGGGGACGCTCGATCAAGTCACCATCTTCCCCAAGAGTGGCGGCAAGGGTGGGTTGCGGCTCACGGTGTTCAGTGAGGCACCCCCAAGGCAAAGGAAGGTGAGTCGAAGCTCACTGTCTTCAGCGATGCGGACATGGAGGTCGACATTGATGGGCGACGGAGCGCCTCCGGCGTGCTGGCCCCCATTGCTTGGCAGTCGCTGAAGCAAAAGATCGTGGCACTGTCGACGTGTGAGGCGGGTTACGTCGCAGCGGCCATGGCGGCGTGCCATGCTGTCTGGCTGCGCCGGCTGCTGGGCAAGCTGACCGGCGAGGAAGCGCACCCGCCAGCTCTGATGGTGGACAACCAGCCCGCCATCGCCCACGTTAAGAACCATGTCCTCCACGATCGGAGCAAGCACATTGACATTAAGTTTCACTTCCTTCGGGACTTCATCGATGGAGGACAGATCGTCATCGAGTTCGTCGAGACCGGCAGACAGCTCACTGACATCCTCACCAAGTCACTCGGGCGCCTGCGGTTCATGGAGCTGAGGAAGATGATTGGCATGGATGAGGTCAAGGCATCGGGTTAACAGTAGGATTAGGGGAAGAATTGAAAGACATAATCTGTTGTCCCCTATTTCTCCATTGTTGGAGAATGGTCAGCTCTGCCGACCAACTCCTATAGCAAGTAAGGCAGTAGGCCATAGTAGTGGTGGTTTACTTCAGCCATGTAGAGTGGAGATGGTTGAGCTAAGCTTTGTACCTTAGGAGTAGGTAGTTTGTGTACCCTTGTACCTTAGGAGTAGGTTGTTGGTGCACTCTGTACCTTAGGAATAGGTTGTTGGTGTACTCTTATACTCCGGTAGTAGGTAGTTGGTGTACTCACCAACAACTATGTACCTGGTAGAGGTACAGCTAAAGTTGTATATATTCTATCTGAAGGCAATACATCAAATCAGTTCAATTTGCCACATCTAGAAGCAGAGCTTTCGGCCAGCGCTGGGCTTGTGCTGTGTGTGTGTGAGCTGTTCTCAATATCTTCTTCTACCTCTAGCCATAATGAGTGAGTGTGCTGGTAAGCTTACTGCTTACCAGTGCAGGGCAGCCGAGGGACTAACAGAAGCATGTGGGTTTGTTGGTTCGTGCTCTCAAGAGGATTACCATTGATCACTTTGACATCTACTTCCACATGTGGTGTGATGGGGGTGAAAAGTGGGAACTCCAACAGAGAAAATGGGAAAAAAAAGAGAAGGGCTGGTCTACCGTGATCACCGTGAAAACAAACGCAAGATGTCTTCCAAAAGAGTTTCTTTCCGTAAAAAGCTTACTTAAGATGCTCTGGTTCATAAATCTCGTCCCAGGGAGCTTTCTTCGGTGATCAAGATTGTTGCTATCTTCTGCCCTGTTATGAAAGACTCCTGCAATGTTTTTGGGAAAGCTTCAGTTTCTTCGGATGCTCCTGTCAAGCATGCCTGCTCCTCCTGCTCTCCAACAGCCAGACTGACACTGACTGATGTCCCAATCCAGCAGGGTTTTCAAAATCTCAAAAGAGATCTCCACGTTATCCCCCAACACCCAGCTGTCAGTAAGGTTTAATGACGGGCCGCCTCCCCAAGGTGAACGCTTCAGTTTTTTCCCAAGTCATGCAACCCTCCTTTGTTAAAGATTGCTGGGGGGAGACCGCTGTATTTACTGCTGCAATTATGATCATCGGGCTTGAAACTGTGTGAAGAGATGATTAGACCTCAAGCGTAATTGGGCCGTTAAGCCCAGCAAACACGTGTTGGGTGAAGAGCACGGTGGACAAGGGAGAACAAATTACATTCAATGTTCCCTTGGGCCCAATGCACCTGATGACGCCTTGCCCTCTATGCTCGGCTCCCAAGACTCGTCTCCTTGTATTCCCTCTAGTAGTTAAGAGGTCATGGAAGAGGATCAAAGGTTCTGCTGTGATGGTTGATGCTGCTTCATCCCCTGCTGCCCCTGCCCTTTTCCAGCCTGGGCAGAGCAATGAAAAGGAAATCACTATTGACAAGCAACCTGACGAGAAAGAAAACTTAATGGTTTAACATGCTGGAATTCAACAGAACCAAGCTCTCGCAATCAGCAACTCTCCAATGCCTATTATGATCAATAACATGTTAGAAGAGCAAAGGGATTGTGAGCAAAGAGAGGCAATCTCTGGCTTTCTTGCTGCTGGTTTGAGACAGATATTCAATGGCCAGATTGCGCCACGCACCACAGGAACTCTGAGGAATCTGCCCATCCCAAGCTCTCTTATCCAAATCGACCTTGCCTCCCTGGGAATCAATTCTCTCAACATCATTCTGAACTTCCTTGATCAGAACATTGCTGCTACTATATCTGTTCTCCCTAGCACTTTGCAGATAACCCAAATTCCTGAAACTCATAAGTCTTTGCCAAGTCTTCAACCTCAGCCTGTTGATCTCTACACAAGAAGTGCTCCCATAACTAGAGTCTATCACAGGATAAAGTTTAAGGTCAAGGCTAAGGGACTCGAGGAGACGACTATTAGTGTGGAACCTTCTTCACAACATGAGGAAAACATCTTCCCTGCTTCCCCTGTAGAATATGTACCAGCTCACTCAACTACTCAACTGACAATGCCAGTATGGACAAGGGCAAAGATAATGTGGCAAGGAAAAGGAAATGTTGCACTCCTGTTTCCACCCAGATGCTCAGAAGAAGCCCAAGGTTCATTGAAAAGCTTAATGGGTATAAAGCTGCTGTGATTTCTTCAAAGAAGACAACAAACAAACAAAACCAAGGGCAAGAAGATCAAACCACAAACTGATCTTTTGGGTGACATTCTTCTCCCTAACACCTGTCAGACCAATGAATTCCCTGGGCTCTCTATTATTGATAAATATAACAGTGTTGGTGCTACCTTCCCAGGAATACCTATTGCTGAAATTCAGAGTGTGGCAACAGAAATTTGTGGCACAGCTCCTTCGGAGGTGATTACAGAGTTGCTCCTTACATCAAGGCCTGAAGACGAAGCAGGTCTAAGTAGGAGTGCTGAAATCCAGTAACAACAACAACAATAGAAGTCCCAACAGATCCTGGAACATTTTAAACTGGAATATTAGAGGGGTAAACTCTGAAGACAAATGTAATGCCATCAAGGAAAAAATTGATGAAAGTGACTGTGCCATCTTCTGCATCCAGGAAACTAAAAGGGAGCATTTTGATCATTCCTATATCAAAAAGCTGGCTCCAAAACGCTTCAATCAGTTTGCTTTCTCCCTCTTGGCTGGAATGGCTCTATCTTCTCTGGTCAAGTTCAAATAAACAAATTCAATGTAACAGTACGCTTTTACCTCATCTCATAGTGGGCAAACCTGGACTCTCTCGTCTATCTATGGTCCCTGCCATGGACCTAATAGAGACACTTTTGTTCAATGCCTCAATGATCTACAGCTCAATGCAGAGGAAAACTGGATGTTGGCCGGTGATTTCAACTTCTATAGAGCTATGTCTCATAGAAAGAGATGGGGGTAATATGAATGACATAACGATTTTCAATGAAATTATCAGCAATCTGGGCTTATTGGAGATCCCTCTCAAAGGAAGCAATTTTACTTGGAGTAACATGCAAAGTCTCCCCCTTGAACAAATTGATTGGGTTTTTACCACTCCCAACTGGACTTGTGATTTCCCAAACACTCTCCTCCTTCCTATGGCCAGGCTCACTTATTACCATATCCCTTGCAAGATTTAGATTGGGACCTCTATTCCCAAAGCACAGATTTTCAGGTTTCAAAATTTTTGGGTTGAACATCAAGGCTTCTATGACTTAGTAAAATATGTTTGGAGCACCAATATCTGGCTACTAATAGTGCAACCAGAATCACTACCAAATTTAAACTCCTAAGAGCTGCTTTAAAAAAGTGGAGTAGAAGTTTCTCTAATCTCAAATGCTAGATAAAAGATTGTAACTCCACTCTGGAAGTATTGGATTCACTGGAAGAACAAAGGCCTCTGTTCAAGAGTACGACTTCAGGAAAATCCTGAAGAATCATGTACTCATGCTTCTCAAACATCAAAAGGATACTAGAAAAAAAGATATACTATCAGATGGACTAAATTCGGTGATGAAAGCACAATTTGTTTTTCATGTCGTTGCTACAGAAAGATACAGGCTCAACACCATCACCTCGCTTGAAACTGAAGAAGGCAGATCAGTCTATGAACACAGTGAAAAGGCTTCTTTGCTTCTTGAAGAGTACAATCATAGGATGGGAAGCACCACCAACCCTACCATGCTCTTTGACCTGACCCAGCTTGTACAAACTGGTGATAGCCTCGTCCAGGCCTTTCAGCATCGAGGATATTGATTCTGTCATCGAGCAAATGGCTGCAGATAAAGCTCCAGGACCTGATGGTTTTAATGGGTTTTTCCTGAAAAGTTGCTGTGAGATAGTAAAAAAGGACTTGTATAACCTGTGCTTTGATTTCTTTAATGGCTACTTGGATCTGCAGTCCATAAATAATTCCCACATTACCCTTATCCCCAAGACAAACAACCCTACTACTACTATTAATGACCAGGCACTTTATGTATTTAATAACTATGAATTAAAATTGATCTCTTCTAACTCTGAATTTGGGTTTGGTCCTATAATTGAACTTATTTTATGCTCTTAGGTGCTCAGTCTACAAGGAAAAAGAAAAAATGGAGAATGCCTTGCTGAAGAGTCTATTAGAATACTTGAGGTATGTTTACCATTTCAGTTTGTAGGTTTGAATCCACCAATTGTGCATGCAAGTGTTCCATGAAGATTATGTCATTGACTTAGGAAGCTGGCCTTGGCGATTCACCAACATGTATACAAAGAATGAAGTATCTCTCTAGAGTAAGCACCTATTCCGAAATTTGGCACGAGAAGTTATGTATTTATATTTTTTGGCATCATTAAGTTATTCATGTGTAGAAACTATCTGCCATATTTAGATTCAAACTATCAAATGCTTGACATTTTACAACTGAAGTGTCACTAAAATATTATATGTTGCAGAAATAGAATCAACATAGTGGAAACTCAATCTGATAGGTTTTATGCATCCAAACAGGATGCTTGAGCCCCCAAAATAATAGGTCTATAATTATCTTTGTATCTTTTTATGGTTCACATGGAAGCCTTCGTTCAATAGATTTAGCCTGTTTATGGACGATTAATTTAAAGGAAATGATTTTTTTCTGGAGGCAGTGGTTTGGAACTGGAAAACTGAATGCAGTGCCTAAATGTGAGCTCACAAGTTTATAGGCAGCTGGAAATCTATGAATGACAATGGATTTGGCATGTTTTGAAATCTTGTTTTAGACTTAAATTAAGGTGTATTTGAAAGCATTCTTAACAAATGATAACTAGTTTTATAGTGATAATAGAAATAATTGACACAAACACCCTTGTGTGTTTAGTTGCCATGGTATAGAAAAATCCAATGCCTATTGAACATAAAAAATAATCTATGAAAACCATTTGTTCTCTCTGAATTGATATGATATGATCTGTCTCAGTTAGGGATGAAAACGGATCGGATACGGACGGATATCACCGATATTACATTTGTTTTCATATTTCTGTCCGGATTCGGATTCGAATACGGATAGTGTCAACTATGTCGGATAGGATACGATTGGATATCGACATCATAAATATGCGATTTGAGTATTCGGATACGGATACGGTATCGGATGTTGGATATCCGGACTCAGATACGGACAGATCTCAACCCCTCTAAACGGATTCGGTTTCGAATACGGTCGGAAAATATCCATACCGTTTTCATCCCTAGTCTCACTTAAAGGATTTTCAATGTTAATGTTTGGTGGTCCTAGCAGGTTAGTGCAGACCAACTGCAGTAGTTTTCTTTCATTTATGTTTGAGGAATTATGTTTGTAATTTGATTTTTTTTTTCTTGATCTGAATTGTGGTTTGTTACTTAATTGCAGGAGTTAATAAAATCAAAACGATTTGCTGAAGCTGAAATCTGGCAAAGGAAGATATTACATGTTCTGGAGCTTTCAAAGGCATGGCAATATGTACACTTTTATTTAGTGTTTGTTCAACACTCCCCTTGTGACATCACCATTTAGTATGACGATGATCTGGAACATGGTTGCTTGAGCTCATCTATGTGCTGATTTTTCTGGCTTTTGCACTATCCATGCTTCTGAACACAATATTTTCACTTTGTTTTGTCCATTTGTTAATGTCTGGGGGGCAAGATTAATCGAAATTCTGCAAAGCCTATGCTTGCATGCACATCACCCATCTATTATATTTATTCAAGTGCCTTGGATTTTGAGGTCAAAGTCTCGCTTCAGCTCTTACCCTTCTATTTGCATATCCAGGATGATAGCAATGTAGTTATCAGAACCAAAGGGGTCATTGAACTTCCCAAACGCTTTACCAACTCACTCGTCGAATTGAATGATCTCTGGTTGGCCAGTGGTTGATATTAATATAATATTTGTTCCTAAACTTAAATGTGCACTCTATTTTCCATACCAGAACTGCATAATTCTGTTACACATACTGGTTGGCCAGCAGTTAACAATGTAAAGTCTGGGCTTTTGTGAAACACATGCTAGTTCATCGCATTCCTTTTGGCTTTTGCAAAGAAGTTTACTGCCAAAATGAGCCTTGTACAGAATTCTGTTACCTGCATTCACTTTACAATGTAGAAGAAAATTGTGCTGCATTTTACTCAGTAACAATGCCACATGCATAGTCCCATAAAATTTATTTAGCTAGCCAAATTAAAATAAGTTCTGTAGTTGTTTTGTTGAGAATTTTCAGTGCATACATAAAACATTGCTGTACTGAAAACATGAAAGGTGATTCAACTTGAAAGTTTGTACTTGTATGGTCATAAAAACTTTAAACTGGGGATTATGCCATGTCACCTTTTCATGTGGAAAGGGGAAGAAAAAAGAGAGATCATTTCATCAGCTTTGGTGATGCCTATTCCAACTTCAGCTCAGAATTATGAGCCACTAGAATCTCTAAAAGAAAATTCTTTTCCGGTCTTAGACAGGATATTTCTTACTCAATGTTTTCACGTGAAATATGGAGATGAACTTCAAGAGTGTTCTGGCCTACTGGTTCTAGTTGTGGTTTATTTCTTGATGAAAGAACTAACAGAGAACCAAATAAGGAAGTTGAATAAGAAAATATAAAGCACTAGGTGCAGGCAATATTGACTTTAATTGTCAAAGTTCTCTTGATGTCATTTCTTGATTCATGAATCATTCCTGGAAAGCCTACTGAAGTTCATCTGTTGCATGTTTCATAGGGATGGGATTCATTGGACACTGCACATGCAGCTGAACTCCTAAGTTTAAATCTTGAAGCCATGGAGAAGTTCAAGGAATCAGAAGAGCTATTGGAACGGTGATACTTGTCAGCAACAGCTGTCTGTATGTCCGTTTTGATCATTTTAGTGCAGTTGCTTAATCTTTCTAATTGTTAATTTTCTAGATGCCTTGCAGTCAAGAAAAAGGTTCTACCTGAAGATCATCTTCAGGTTTGTTCTTTCCCTCATATTGAGCTCTTGAGATTATCTTTGTTGAAAAAAATTGTAAGCTATATTCTTGAGTTGTCAAATATAAGTACTACAAGCTCCCTTGCATGGTGATTTTTGCTTTGGCTTTCAAATTGTTTTTTTTAGAAATGATCTTAAGATCAATTGTATTTTGAGTTTTCCACCTTAGAGCATGTACCATGGTTCGTCTATTTGCCTCCACATAATCTTGAGATGACTCAATACACAAGTCCTGCATGGGGTTTTATCTGTAGTTGACTAGTTGCCTTTAAGTAAATTGACAAGCCTTTAATTTATTCGTCCATGGAAGAAGGAAATGCCTTCATTGCAATGTTAGGGCAGCTCCAGTGTCTGATTCAATCTCAAATGCTGAGATGAACTTCACGATCCGCATACTATCTATGGTTTGGGTGCTCCCGTGCTGCAGTCAATTGTTGGGGCCCACAACCGAATACAAAAAGGAAAAATCTGCAGCTTCTTTGCCCTTCTCTCTCCACGCCACTGCAGGAAAGACAGCTGGAGCTGCGCTCGTCGGTTCTTTGTTCCATCCATTCGAACAAAACTGGAGTTGAGTGGAGCAATCTTTTTGCTGTTTGTTGGCTCTAGTGTTGAAATCGAATCATACTCCTCTCTCCTCATGGTTCGGTTTCACAGCCCGCTGGAGCTGCTCTTATATGATACATGGTGTGCCTCTAGTTTCATAGCACTAAATTTTGCTTATAGGACACTTGGTTTGTGAGATAAGGGTCTCTTTCTCTCACATGTCCACCACGTCACCTACAATGCATGAAGCAACTTATAAGGCGGCTGGCATCGACATTATAAGTGCCCTCTGGCATCTTCATTTGTGGCAGTCTATGCAGATGTCTGTGTTTAATGAATGTGGGCCCAGCATCAGTGGTTTCTGTACCATTCACCTGCAGCAGTAGCCTCATCTCCAATAATTCTGTTCGTTCATAATTTTTTATTGGGTAGAGAAGTAACTCAAGATCTGTGATGCCTCTTGTCCATCTTTGTCTGTTAGTGTTTCCTTGTCAAATGCTCACGGGCGTGACAAGCATGCATATATTCATTGTCACTACACACTTAATTACTGCCATTGGCAACACTCTCACATTCTCTACATGATGCGGTCAAAGGATCAGGTACAACAGAGCCTTCAAGTAGGGGGTAGGCTAAAGATTAAAATGATGGAGCAATAAAGAGGATTTAAAAAGTAAAAAAAAAGTATTAGTAGTATTAATAGTACTATGAAGTAACTGTGAATAAATTGATGATCTAAACAAAAGGTCCGCGGCAGGATCTAAAACGGAAAAATCTCATCTGACAAAAATGACTTCTGGCCATGTTGGCTCCATCAACCAGCATGTGATCTCCTGAATTTGATTTCCTGCTCCCACCATTGTGCTTACATTATTTCTTCCTCAGTGATGATTCCATCTTCAGGCTGCTGCAATACTGTGATAAATTTAATGTTTCAATTTGTGCTTTATAGAGAAACATCAAGAACCACAATACTGTGATAAATTTAATGTTTCTAATTGCGCTTTATAGATAATTGCGCTTTATAGATAGGACCTGAACTATGTTTTAGTAACACTGTTTTACATTGTAAGTAATTAGTTTTTACATTGATCAACTGTCGTTTTCTTGTTTCCATTGCAGGTAGCTCTTACATTGGTACACTTGGCAAGGTTAACATTGCACAAAGTTTTAAATGATCTGGAGAATGCAAACAGCGATGTAACTGCATATTACCTCGCAAAGGCAAAACAGCTCAGCAATGATTCAATCAGGTTTTCCATTCTTCTATTTTCTTCTCTTTCACTGTTTTGAATTACTGGTCTCTGATTCTCGATGACTTGATTTGCAAAGCACTTGTATTTTGGCATGTTGGTTGCATTAAGTCAAATGGCTGCTGTTAGTTTGGCACTATAGCCAATAATTTGCAGTATCCTAGTTTTGATGAGGTTCTACTGGAAACACACCTAATAAGCTATGGACACAAATTCAATTGGTCAGGTGAGTAAAGATGCTATGAAATAAAATGTGTGCATATGGTGACAACTGATGCTTTACAATATACTAGAGGCAATGTTGATTGTATTCAGTTAATTTAGTTAAAAAAATGAAAGTTGTTTATACTATTTTGCATGCATACATAAAAGCTGATGATCTGAACTGTTTTCAGTGTCTAATTCAATATTCTTAATGTTTTTCTGTATTGGTATTTCATTTCCTGTCTCAATCTGGAATCTGGTTACTTCAGTATTTCAAATCCTTGTCCTCAGGTCTATTGCATTGATGGTCAGCTAATTAACTGTAATATTGTTGTCCACTAGTGGTCTTTTCTTTTCTAATGTATCATCATTATTTTAGGATTTCCTATAAAACCAAATTGGTATGTACTAAATGCCAAGTTAGATTGCTGATAACTGATGGGCCTTGAATATTTTTTATTGTAGGATTACAGAAGGAAAATTAAATTCTTCAAGAAAAGATCAGAATAAAATTAACAGCACATCAACTACAGATACAGATAAGATTGCAGCAACAGCTATTCTTGTATGTCTCTACTCATCTTAAGGAAAGGAGTTTGAGATCTTGAACTCCTTTTCTTGCAATTTTCTTCTCCAGCTCCTCACAACACTCGAGTATAACCAAATAGATAGGCTTTAGGCTCCTGCCATAGGCCATATGACCCCCCCCGCCAAACCCCCCCCCCCCCCCCCACCCCCACCCCCAGAAAAAAAAGGCACTCCCTCACGCATATGCACACCAATATTAAATTAAGAAAATGTGATAGAGAGAAACACACATGGACACTGGCCACACAGAAACACACATGGACACTGGCCACACACCTACACACGTTAATTAAAACAATTGTGCCATGGATATGAGAGAGGCGACCACTAATACTATGTATACTTGGGAGTGGAAAAACTAGACTAGTTCCAAAACCAAGTTCCCAAGACCAGCATGTACAATTATTCGTTTTTTTATCACTTCTTTTGTTTTCACTAATGCTTATTACATTAAGTTACTCTATACAATTTCTGGTTTTGTGTGTATCAAATTTTCTTCCTCGTATCCATGGTTGGCCCATTCAGTTATTATCAAGGGTATGTTTAGACATTTGATACAAAGTAGCTAAAGGATAGAGGTATGGGTATTGAGCAACAAGATGATCTTTGCTTCCACACTTGAAGCACCTTCTTGACTCTTCTTTGTTCTTGGATGAAGACTTCTTTCTTCTAGCACGGTAGACCTTCTTCACCATGAATTTGCCAAATCTCTTGACAAATAGAGCCATCTTCTCATCATCATCATCATCCCATGATTCATCTTCTTCACTTGATGTTTCTTGCTTAGCTTTGCCCTTGGATGATGTGGCTTTGAATGCCATGCTCTTCTTGTCATCCTTCTTGTCATCTTTCTTCTCCTTCTTTTCTTCCTTCTCATCATCTCTATAAGTATCATCGATCATTATATCTCCCAATACTTGGTTTTGTGTCATGGTGTCCAAACCGCTTCTCACTAGAATAGTGACTAATGTACCAAATCTTGAAGGCAAGCATCTCAAGAACTTGTGGGAGAAGTCCTTGTCCTTCACCTCTTCTCCAAGTGCTTTGAGATCATTGACAAGCACTTGAAGCCTATGAAACATCTCCAGCACACTCTCATCCTCCTTTATCTTGAAGCTTGTAAACTTCTCCTTAAGAATGTAAGCCTTTGCACCCTTCATGGCTTGAGTGCCCTCAAATGATTCTTCTAATTTCTTCCAAGCCTCATGAGCCATCTCAATATTCTTGATTTCCTCAAATATTCTTTCATCAATTGCATCATGAATAGCACTTAGAGCAATGTCATTGTTTTGGAGAAGCACTTCTTCGGCCGCGGTGGGATTCTCCGGATCACCAATCTTAATTTTGGTTTCTACCACCTTTCACGCCTTTCTATTGATTGACTTGATGTGTGTGGTCATCTTTGACTTCCAATAAGGATAATTTGTGCCATCAAATTGGGGTGGCTTCTTGGTGTTGTTGATTTGAGCCATTTTAACACCGAAGGTTGTTAAGCCTTAAATAACGGTGACCTTAGCTTCGATACCACTTGAAAGGTCCTAATGGCTAGAGGGGGGTGAATAGCCTAATAAAAATTTCTACAGTAACACTTAACCAAATGGTTAGACAATTATGAGGCGAAGCAAGTGTTGCGCTAGCCTACTCAAAATGTAAGCCGCTTACCACAATTCTAGTTTAGATAGTATCTATTCACACAATAGCTATGACACTACCCTATGTTAGTGTGCTCTCAAAGGCTAACTAAAGAGCCACACCAACCAGGCAAACAAGCTCTCATAACTAACTACACTAAAGAGCTTGTCAACTAGTTTGCGGTAAAGTAAAGAGAGTGATTAAGAAGGTTATACCGCCGTGTAGATGAAGGAACCAATCAATCACAAGGATGAATAACAATAAAGATCAATCACCTCGGAATCAATAATGAATACAATGATTTTTTACCGAGGTTCACTTGCTTGCTGGCAAGCTACTCCTCGTTGTGGCGATTCACTCACTTGGAGGTTCACGCGCTAATTGGCTTCACACACCAAACCCTCAATAGGGTGTCGCACAACCAACACAAGATGAGAATCACATAAGCCACGAGCAATCCACTAGAGTACATTTTGGCTCTCCGCCGGGGAAAGGTCAAGAACCCCTCACAATCACCACAATCGGAGCCGTAGACAATCACCACCCTCCGCTCAACGATCCTCGCTGCTCCAAGCCGTCTAGGTGGCGGCAACCACCAAGAGTAACAAGCGAATCCCGCAGCGAAACACGAACACCAAGTGCCTCTATATGCAAACACTCAAGCAATACACTTGGATTCTCTCCCAATCTAATAAAGATGATGAATCAATGATGTAGATGAGTGGGAGGGCTTTTGCTAAGCTCACAAGGTTGCTATGTCAATGAAAATGGCCAAAGGTATGAGCTTCAACCGGCCATGGGGCTTAAATAGAAGCCCCCACGAAATAGAGCCGTTATACCCCTTCACTGGGTACTGATCGGGGTAACCGGATGCTCCGGTCCTACTGACCGGACACTGCTCCTCAGCGTCCGGTCGCCCGATGGCGGCCACGTGTCTCCTGCGTTCAACGGTGATCGTTTGATCTCAACGGTCGAAATGTTGACCAGATGCTCCGACAGAGCTGACCGGACGCTGGACACTCAGCGTCCGATCGTTTACAGTAAGGGTCCAAAACGTGTTTTTATCGACCGGTCGCGTCAGGTCTTGCTTGACCGGACCCTGCCAGCGTCCGGTCACACTGTGACTTTTTACTGTACTGACCGACAACACGACCGGACGCAGCCCTTCAGCGTCCGGTCGCTGAGCGACCCAGCGTCCGGTCAGTTAACCGACGCCAGCATCATTGCGACCAACTCCATTTCACCTCTAACTTCACCCTTGCTCAAATGTGCCAACCACTAAGTGTATCACCTTGTGCATATGTGTTAACATATTTTCACAAATATTTTCAAGGGTGTTAGTTCTCCACTAGATCCTAAATGCATATGCAATGAGTTAGAGCATCTAGTGGTACTTTGATAACCGCATTCCGATACGAGTTTCACCCTTCTTAATAGTACGGCTATCAAACATAAATGTGATCACACTCTCTAAGTGTCTTGATCACCAAAACAAAATAGCTCCTATGGTTTATACCTTTGCCTTGAGCTTTTTGTTTTTCTCTTTCTTCTTTCCAAGTCCAAGCACTTGATCATCATCATAGCATCATCTTCATCATGATATGATCTTTGTTTGCTTCGGAACTTGCAGTGTGCTACCTATCTCATGATCATATGATAAACTAGGTTAGCACTTAGGGTTTCATCAATTCACCAAAACCAAACTAGAGCTTTCACCGGCCCAGGCGGGGCACGGCGCGGACGGCCCAGCGGAAGGCCGTCCCAGCAGCGCATCGCGGCAGTGGCCCAGCAGCCGAGAGCAGCCAGGCCACACGGACATGTGGCCAAGTGCACCGCACGGCCCAGGCAGGAAACCGAGCAGGCCGGCCCAGGCGCGGCTTGGCGGCCCAGGCGCGGCTTGGCGGCCAGCCCACGTACAGAAGCAGGCCGGCTCAGCGGGGCGCGTGGCACCAGGCCCAGTGACCGGAAACGGTCGGCCCGTGCGCGGATGAGCCCAGTGCGATGGCAATTTGCGTAAAGGCCCCCTAACTATCTCTAAATCCGCTAAGACCCTATCCGTAAACCTATAAGTCTAGCGTTTTTGCAAAAAGAACACGGTAAAAGTGTTATTTACGATTGAGCCCCTTTTCTACCTTAAAGCAGAGCATCGTAGAGGCAGGGGAACCGGCCAGCGGCGGTGCTGGCAGGGCGGCTGCGGCGATGGCCGAGCACGGCGCGGACGAGCCGGCGAGGCGCTGAGGCGCAGCCGGGTGCGGTGCCGGGGTGCCGAGCGGATCGTGGGGGCGGCGTGGTGCGGTGGCCGTCACGGCCGCAGGTGCAGGCCGCTGCGACGATGGGGCGCACCACCGGCCTCGGCAGCAGGCGAGCCGGCGCAGATGATGGCGCGGCGGCGATGGCGCCTGAAGCCGAGACGGCGGGGCAGCGCAGCGGGACCGCGGGGTCATGTGCGCGGGCGCGCGAGGAATTTCGGCGGCGGCGACGAAAACTGCGTGGCCACGATGGCGCGGAAGGACAGCGCGGCGGCTGCGGTCCAGCACGGAAATGGAGGGGCGACGCTCGCGGCTGGCGAGGCGGCTCGGGCGCGCGAGCATGGAGGATGCGGTTGGCTCCGAGGTGGCGAGGTGCTGCGGCCCGGCGCAGCAGCGAGGCGCAGTAGCGGGGCAACGGCGCAGCAAGGAGGGGCGCCGGTGCACGGCAGCGGGGCTCCTGTGCTCGCGCGACGTGGGACGGGTCGACAACGGCGGATTGGCGCGACGGAGGTGGAGCAGAGAGGGCAGTGCTGCGGCATGGAGCCGTGGTGGTCACGTGCGCTCGCGCGTGATGGCCAGCGACGGCGCTCCTGGGCTTCTGACGCGGTGAGGAGGGCGCAGCACGGAGGTGAGGCGGTGGCCGAGCTTGGCGCGGACGAGCCAGCGAGGTACTGAGACTCAGTAGGGTGCGGCGCCGGGGTGCCAAGCGGGCGGAAGGAAGAGGAGGGCACCGGCGCTAGAGGCTCTGGCGACCGTGGACCGGACACGGCGAGGACAGGGGGCGCGGGCAAGAACCGAGGAGGGGGAAAAGCACATCGTGCTCAGTTGGTAAGGACGGCACCGGCTGATGGCCTGGTCGAAGAAAAAGGAAAACTGAGCCAGACAGAGGCAGTCGAGGCAGTCGGAGACATTGATTGCCCTGCCGAAAAAAAAGACGCGACGGAGCAGGCACATACAAACAAGGCAGGTCACAGACGAGCGAGGACAGACGGAGACAAGCCGCAGCAGGCGGACACAAGCTGAGCCAGGCAAGGCAAGCAAGCTCAGAGACATTTATGACGCCGCAGAGTGAAACGATGGAACAAGCAGCGAGAGAGGGAAAGCAAATAAATCAGTATACGGCAGCAGCAGCCCGGCCCACCTTTATTATGGCGATCGTCAGAGAAAGGACGCGATGGAGTGGGAGCGGTGGCACGACGACGGAAGTCAACGATGCGGCGTGTTGATGCAAAAGTGATCTGCAAACACAAAGGGCTAATACCCGAATCGATATCCAAAGCGTGCCAGTCGATTTGACCTACTAATCGACAAGGATGAAGACACGAACACTTTGATCCTGACAACAGCGATACGCCCGGAAGTCACGGCCAAGAGGTGCTCACACGGAACTCGAGAATCGCCGAAGGTCGCACTGAAGCGATGCAGCTCGCCGAATCAATGAGAACTCGTAAAAAGGAAAAATATGCAAATTGACGAAGTCGCCGAAAAGTAAGTAGATGCAAATAGGAGTAAAAAGTTGGTTTTGATATTGATTGATTGATCTCTCTATTACATTGCCCTTTACTCCATATTTATACCCTGATCTAAAGAGACACAACCAAACACAACTAGGACACCAATCCCGTATCTAAGGAAACACGTGACTCTTACACGAATCATAACCTAACAAATACAGAAAAGGAAACCAACTCCTATCTATTTCCCTGTCCGCCTTAATTACGATGGAAATCTCACTGTCCTCCTTCCCATCGGCATACTCCCTATTTCATCGGCAGCAGGCTTCAAGTCTTCCTTCATCGGCATACTCCCTGCTTCATCGGCAGTAGTCTTCAAGTCTTCCTTCATCGGCATACTCCCTGCTTCATCGGCAGTAGTCTTCAAGTCTTCCTTCATCGGCATACTCCCTGCTTCATCGGCAGTAGTCTTCAAGTCTTCCTTCATCGGCATCGACAACACTCCTCCAACCTCATCGGCAACGCCCGAGTCCAAATCAACCTTTCCATCAATCATCACCAACTATCGGCAACCATTTTTACAAACTGGCTTTCATTGGCTATCAAAGTATTCAATAACTTTCCCCTTGCCGATTGGTCCACTCCGATTATTTTGACATGTGCAAAAAACGGTGTCAACACATGCCCCCCAATTTCGGAGTATAAAACCATTAATGCTCCGAAATTTACTCCAGATAACGCTTGCCTTTGCCCAATTACCGTAACTCATTCTCCAAGCCAAAACTTGATTTGTTATCAAATCCAATCAAATCTAATCTTGATCCACGCACCTCAGTAAATATCGCACAATCGCCAACCACTCTTGCCTTGATTGAGATACCAAAATAATAACCCATCGGCAAGATCCTAACATGATAATGCTGCCATTTTAAGAATTAAAATATCATGTATCAATATCCCTTCCAAGTCATGATTGCTTGTTATTAACTCATCTGTACAATCCCCTGATTATCGCGCGAATAGTTACCATATCCCCCTGCACCGCCTTGACCTATATGCGCGCGTCATAGAGATAAGTCCAAAATACCCTTATCCTGGCCGTCTTATAAATAGATTTCTCCAGAACCCTCATTTTCTATCTTCAGCCTCCAATCCTTGGCATTCTCTCTCTCCGGCGGCGACTCCGACGAACAACCGCGCGACCTCAACCAACCAGAACCCTTCTCCGGCGCTAACTTCAAGTCCCCGGCTCGTATCTCCACCTTCCTCAAGACAATGGCCATCAACTTCGACGTCCCCGCGGTTCGCTCCACTTCCATTACCTTTTACTTTGATCTTTTTGCAAATTTATTCAGTTGGTGATTTTTCTTTTCTTCTGTCTTCTGGATCCCATAACCTTAGGAACTGCGCAACAAATTAGTTATCCCAACCGATCAGCCACACGTCCAATGCCTTGGACCAATGGGCAACCCAGATCCAACCGATCTGATCAACGCAGAGGTTAACAGAATCCCCTTTAGAGCCCAAAATTTCTCTCTGAACTTGTGGAAAGACACATTCCGATCTTGGCCCAAAACCACCAAAGGGTGGAAAGATTGGTATTTGAGGATCAATAGATCGATGCAAGTATACTGGGCAGAGCGAAAGTTAGACCAATGTATCAGGCTCTCTATTGCCGATATGCAGAAAAATGAATCAATGATAATTGCAGCTGCTTATTTTTGGTCAGATACGACCAATACTTTTATGTTTGGACATGGCCCAGCTACCCCTACCCTTGCCGATGTCCACATGCTTACTGGCTTGGACATCTCAACTGCCGATGAAGGCTCCATCTATGGTAGAAAGCCTGAATATAGAGTGAATACCCGTAACATCGGCGGTTGGACAGGATATACTCAAGAATACCAGAAAACCGGGACACCTAGCCAGAGGGAACATGCCACATTCCTGAATATGTGGTTAGAAAAATTTATCTTCTGTGGTCGATCAGTAGGACCAACCAACGCCTTCCTCCCTGCAGCTGAACTTCTGGCTAATGGCGTAAGGTTTCCTCTTGGCCGATACCTTCTGAGCTCCACTTATCATCTTCTTCACCAAGTGTCTCAGAAACTTCTGCTTGGCGAACCCATCGGCAACCTGGGAGGCCCGTGGTGGTTCATCAACATGTGGCTGAATGCCCATATGCACAAACGTTTGCAATGGGACTTTTTTGCTCAACAATTCCCACGAGAAATTGCCGAAGATTATGTGCTCGGGGATGATGAATCGGCAACACGTTCACCCCTCAATTTTGGTGAAGCCATAATTGTCCTTCCTGGAACAGAAGCCAACGAAGACCAAATCGGCAGATTCTTTCAAAGCTTCTATAATGGCCTTTCTCGTGATCATAGGGCCTGGGTGCCTTATATCGACGAAGAAAACAGATTCCCCCTTCTTTTCAACTTTGCCGATGACACTCTGAATCAAGATAATGAGCTCATGATGGCTATCATCACTCCCAGGGCAATTCCAGTAAACACATTCGGCAGCGGGAAAAACACCAACATTACATATGAATTTTACAACCCATCGGCAGTATCCCGCCAATTGGCTTTTGGGCAACTGCCAATCAAACTCTGCTTTGCCGATGTGATCAAACCCAAGGAAACAATCACCTGCGGAACAGACTGGAACAAGGTAGTACAACTTTCTCCTGATGCCGATACCACAGATGTTGATATATCTACCTGGACACCAATATCTTTCATCATCGAGTCATACAAGCAATGGTGGCGAGAGTGGAAAGAGCAACTGTTCGCGACTTCTGCTCACACATATCGGCACATGATCGATTCTGAATATGCTATCCCTGACGATGCGGTAAGTTTCTTTGAACTCCCTTCTGCTTTTCCTTTCATTTATCAATAACTGACTCCCTTGTAACAGGTTAACCACCCAGCACCATCGGTGAGCAAAAGTGGGAAACCCTTCAACCTCCGGCCTATTTCCCCAACATCGCCGATCGGCTACAACGCTCCCACCTTAGCCGCTTTGACCCACCAGAAGATTCGTACCAAGACCATCACTTCTAAGTCAAAATTGGCTATATCCAGGGCTACTCCATCGGCCGCTGCTACAACCTTGGTCAAAGCCTTTAAGGTAACAACCTTGTTTATTTTCACTTATGCCAATCACAAACTATATTAACCTTAATCATCAGGGGGTAAGAGCTGCTACTGGATCATCATCGGCAATTCCGCCGATATCAAGCACCACTCCTTCAGAGGTAGCTTCTTGACTTTACATTTTATCTGTTAAATATCATATCTCACACTTGTTTTACAGCAACAATTGGGTACATCGGCAAACGTACCAGATGCCCAAGCTTCACAACCAACAAGTGTCGATGCCCCCCAGCCGATCGTTGCCGATGTCCAAGCAAAGCGCAAAGCTTCAACAGATACTGAAGCACAGCCAAAACGACAAAGGTCTATGCCGATCCCTACATCTGCCCCAATGTCATCGGTCATCACACCTCAAGAGCCTACCACCGATGAAGTCACAGAGGATATCCCATCGGCAAGCTCAGCCGATCCACACGACATACTCCAGGTTGCTTCCTCCAGTCAAGCACAGGAAATTGCCTTGAAACAGGTAAACCGATCAACCTATCTGATTTTACAATACTCATACTTACCCCTGATTGATCTCCTTGTCTTTCTTTCAGGAACAAGATTCCCCGAACAGCCTATTTTCCTTTGCCATTGACATTTCTGACGACGATGGAGAGGAGACAAGTTCTTCCCTTGCACTGGGAACAATATCGGCAGAAACTAAATCCAAGTTGGAAACCCTCCTGAACTTGCTACAGCAAAGTACCGCCCAACTGGTAGATGACTCGGACCCCGCAAAGGCAATCTTCAAAACAATTCGTGGCCAGGTCCCTGCCGATGTTGAAGAAATACTCTTCCCAGCAGCTCACTTAGAAAGCCGTCAACTGCAATATCAACGGGCTGCTCAGCGCATTGCCGATAGAGCAGCTCAAGCTCAACTTAAAGGAGAGATGCTACAACTGAAACAAATCGCTGATGAGAAGCACAAGGGCATCGTCAACTTGCAGACTTCGGGTGCTGCACTTAAGCAGAAAATCTTGGATCTATCGGCAAGGAAGGCAGCTCTATTGGCTGAATTGAAAGAAATTGATGCAGCCTTAACTCATGCTCAACAAGAAGAAAGCCAGCTACCCAATGCTGTCAAAGCCCTTCAGCAAGAAAGAGATATCCAAGCTCGCAAAGCTTTAGCCATGAAGAAGAAACTCAAGCCTGTGGAAGGTGCTGCCGATGACGATATCAAAGAAATGGAAGAAGCTGACCAGATTCGCCTGCGTGCGATATTAGCTATCCAATCCTTGCTGAACGTGTAATCTTATTTATTGTATCGGCACTTTATGAGACATTGATACCCTTGCATAATTCTTAGCCGATAATACTGTTATCGGCACTTATACTTTTATGCATCTGTCCAGATACTAGGGTAATATTTCTTTAAATATTTTCCATTTAACGCTCTGGGAAACACAACCCCTTCGAGGGTTTCTAAAATATATGCATTACCAGGAATAGACTGATTTATCCGATATGGACCTTCCCAATTAGGAGACCACTTTCCAAACTTTGAACTTTTAGTCCCAATCGGTAAAATCAATTTCCAGACCAGATCTCCATCGGCAAACTCTTTTACTTTCACCTTCTTGTCATACCATCTAGCTACTCTTTTCTTATTTTCTTCAATACTAACTAAAGCCCTTAACCGATGACCTGCCACATCTTCCAACTCATCTTTCATAAGAGTATTATACTCATCGGCTGTTAGCTGATTTTGAGAACGTATTCGTCTAGAGCCAACCTTAATTTCCCAAGGCAACACTGCATCGTGTCCATATACTAACTGATAAGGCGTTACTTTGGTTGCACCATGGCATGACATCCGATATGACCACAAGGCTTCATTTAATACTGTATGCCACCTCCTAGGATTTTCTTCAATTTTGCGCTTAATAAGTTTGATGATCCCTTTGTTAGAAGCCTCAGCTTGACCATTAGCTTGAGCATAATATGGAGAAGAATTTAAAATTTTAATTCCCATACCTACAGCAAACTCATCAAATTCTCCTGATGTAAACATAGTACCCTGATCGGTAGTGATAGTCTGAGGAATACCAAATCGGTAAACAATATGCTCTTTCACAAAATCAATCATATTGACCGATGTCACCTTCTTTAAAGGAATTGCCTCAACCCACTTTGTGAAATAATCGGTAGCAACCAGAATAAATTTATGTCCTTTACTCGATGGCGGATAGATCTGACCAATGAGGTCAATAGCCCATCCCCGGAACGGCCATGGTTTGATTATAGGATTCATAGCCGATGCAGGCGCTCTTTGAATATTACCAAACTTTTGACACCCCTGGCATCCCTTAAAATATTTAAAACAATCTTCAAGAATGGACGGCCAATAGTACCCATTCCTCCTGATCATCCATTTCATCTTGAAAGCCGATTGATGTGCCCCACATACTCCTTCATGAATTTCACCCATCAAGCTTTTCGATTCATCATTGCTAACACATCTGAGTAAAACTCCATCTATAGTTCGATAATATAATTCATCATCGAGGAGCACATATTTGGTAGCTTGGAACCTTATACGTCTCTCGACCTTTCTACATGGATCCTTTAAATAATCGACAATCTCTTTCCTCCAGTCATCGGTATCAACTGCCGATGTTAGCACTTCCTGAATAGGCTGATACCCTGAAGCATGCTGAGCTAGTCGATTAGCTTCCTCATTATGCAATCGAGAGATATGTTCAAGACGAAAATCTCTAAATCCTTTCAACAATTGCAAACATCTTTCATAATACGGAATCAAAGCTTCACTTCGGCATTCATAAATTCCATCTAATTGATTTATAACTAGCATAGAATCGCCAAAGATTTCAACAACATCGGCACGTATCTCCTTCAGCAATTCTAACCCCTTTATCAAGGCTTGGTATTCAGCTTGATTATTTGTCGCTGTAGCAACAATCGGCAATGAAAACTCATACTTCTTTCCTTGAGGTGAAATTAATACAATGCCGATATCTGCTCCTTCACCACATGTGGACCCATCGAAGAAAAGTGTCCAGGGAGCAATCCCCAAAGAATCCACCGTATTACAATGCTGAGTGACAAAATCAGCCATCACTTGCCCTTTAACTGCCTTAGTTGATTTGTAGCGTAACTCAAATTCTGATAATGCTAAAATCCATTTGCCGATTCTACCACTTAATATCGGCATCGACAGCATATACTTACCACATCGTCTTTGCATATGACCATACACTCGGCAGATAACAAATAATGCCTTAATTTGACACAAGAAAAGTATAAGCACAGACACAATTTCTCGATAGCCGAATACCTCGTCTCAGCATCCACTAATCTTCTGCTCAAATAATAAACAACACGCTCCTTCCCTTCAAATTCTTGAATAAGAGCTGAACCGATAACTGTATCATCAGCTGACAAATACAACCTAAAAGGCTTCCCATGTTGAGGTGGAACTAGCACTGGAGGATTTGATAAATATTTCTTAATTTCATCAAGGGCTAACTGCTGTTCAACTCCCCATACAAATTCCTGATCAGCTTTTAATTTAAGCAGTGGGCTGAAAGCCTTGATCTTACCCGACAGATTAGATATGAATCTTCTAATGAAATTAATCTTACCGATCAAAGATTGCAATTCAGTCTTATTGGCAGGAGCAATCACCTTGTTAATTGCATCAATAGACTTCCCACTGATTTCAATGCCCCGTTGATGCACCATAAAACCCAAGAATTGTCCTGCCGATACACCGAATGCACATTTATTAGGATTCATCTTCAATCCATGCCTCCTTGTGCACTCCAGTATCTTTCGTAGATCGGCTAAATGTGCTGTGATATCCCCAGACTTAATCACTACGTCATCAATGTAGATCTCCACTAATGTGCCAATGTACTCATGAAAAATAAAGTTCATAGCCCTTTGATAAGTAGCACCGGCATTTTTCAAACCAAACGTCATGACTATCCACTCGAACAACCCCACATGTCCTGGACATCTGAAAGCAGTCTTGGGAATATCCTCCTCAGCCATGAATATTTGATTGTAACCTGCATTACCATCCATGAAGCTAATAATTTGATGTCCAGCCGCAGCATCAATCAACAAATCAGCAATCGGCATTGGATAGCCATCCATCGGTGTGGCTTTGTTGAGATTCCTGAAATCAATACAAACACGAAGTTTTCCATTTTTCTTATAAACAGGAACCACATTAGAGATCCACTCTGCGTATCGACATTGCCGAATAAACTTTGCTTCAATTAATTTAGTTATTTCGGCCTTAATGTCAGGAAGTACATTAGGGTTGCATCGGCGCGCTGGCTGCTGATGTGGCCGAAATCCAGATTTGATAGGTAACCGATGTTCAACTATCGATCGGTCTAACCCAGGCATCTCAGTATAATCCCAAGCAAAACAATCTTTATATTCTTTTAACAAATCTGTTATTCGCTGCTTACACTTAGAATCTAACTTAGCACTAATAAAAGTAGGCCTCGACCTATCACCATCACCGATATCTACTTCTACTAAATCATCTGCCGATGTGAACCCTTGGCCTAATTTTCCATCATCGGCAAACCTATCCCTTAAAACTCCTCTTCAGAACCGACTGCTTGGATCGGTGGAATCTCATAATCAGCAACTCTAAGGAACTCTTTTTCCCAAGCTTCTCCTGATATGCATTTGGTTCGCTCATAAGTATCTGATTCTGCCGATGCGATGATATAAGAAGAATCACCAGGGACGATCTCAATCTTATCCCCAATCCACTGTACGAGGCATTGATGCATTGTAGAAGGAACACAACAATTAGCATGAATCCAATCCCTCCCTAGAAGCAGATTATATGCACCCTTGCCGTTGATAACAAAGAACGTCGTTGGCAAGGTTTTGCTGCCGATGGTCAATTCAACGCATACTGCCCCTTTAGCCGGTGACACATTGCCTTCAAAATCTTTCAACATCATATCGGTTTTGGTCAAGTCTTGCTCTCCCTTACCAAGTTTCCGATACATCACGTAAGGCATAATATTAATCGCAGCCCCTCCATCAATAAGTACCTTAGACACAGGCTGCCCATCAACTCTGCCCTTCACAAATAAAGCCTTAAGATGCTGTCTCTCGTCATCGGTAGGTTTCTCAAAAACAGCCATCATTGGATCTAGCGTTAGCTGAGCTACTTGATCAGAGAAAACAACTTCTTCCTCGTTATCAGATATTGCCAGAAACTCCATCGGCAACATGAATACCATATTAACATCTGCCGATGGACCCTTATTTTTGTGTTTTACTTGCCACTGCTGATGACCAGGCCTTTCATTGGAGGAATTTTCCTCCTGGTATAAATCCTCCTGACGCTCACGTTGCATCCTCCTTCTCTGCGTCTTTGTCAGACCCTCTGGGCACCATCGAGGAAACTTGGTCTTCCAAACCGGCTGATAACAAGTCCTAGTTGATTCTACGCGACGTATATTAGGGTCCCTGTAGAATATTTCCTCATCGGGAACTCTTGCGTTTGCCATCTCCTCAAGCTCCTCTTGATTCCTTGGAAAATATCCAGCGCGTTTACCAAGCCTCTCATGTACACTAAGTCTGCCCCCCAGCCGATCATGCACTGATGCTCTGCCTCTGATCGGCTCGTTGATAGACAAACCCTGATTTACACGTTGAAACCTCCTTTCTGAACGATTGACTCCGTAATAACCATTACACTCAGGGCAATTTTCAACAGTTGGCAATTTAATACCTTCTTCCCAGCAATGGATGAAGAACGGACATCTCCAATGATCTTTATGTCGATTCCACTCTTCCTGACGTCTCATTTCTTGCTGTTGCCGATATCGGTCATTACGTTGATGCCAACCCTCCTGCTGCCTTCGATGAGTAATCACAATGCCAGGTCGAGGAGGTTTTTTGGAACTACTGCTTTCTCCTAGCAAACCCTTACTTTTTGCATCATCGGTAGTTATCCGATGTTGGGGGTCTACTGACGCATTTTTCTCAGCAGCCTCTGACGTCAACACCTTGGTCTTTCCTTTGGCATCCAACATATTTGCTGGAAAAGGGTGTTGATCAATTTTCATCGGCTTCTGGGTCTTGGAAATACCAAACTTAATTCTCCCAGATTCAATAGCCGATTGTAACTGTTGCCTGAATACCTTGCACTCATTTGTACTGTGTGAAGTTGCATTGTGCCATTTGCAGTACAAAATCTTCTTCAACTCTTCTGCCGATGGGATCACGTGATTAGGTGACAGCTTAATTTGGCCCTCTTGAAGCAGAAGATCAAATATTTTATCGGCCTTGGTGATATCAAAGGTAAACTTTTCTGGCTCTTTTTGACCAAAGGGACATGATATCGGCTTTTTATTCTTAACCCACTCAGCTAAGCCGATAACTGGTTCTTCATCAGAGTCAGAATCTCCTACTTCTTCAACAAATGATACCTTTTTACTCCAGTTCTTTTTAGGTTCAAAAACCCTAGTATCTTGATCAGAGATCCTTTGCACAAGATGACTGAGGCTTTCAAATTCCTGAGAAGCATATCTGTCCCTAAGATGTGGCAATAACCCTTGGAAAGCCAAATCGGCAAGCTGCCGATCATCCAGCACCAGGCTGTAGCACTTATTTTTTACATCTCGTAGCCTTTGTACAAAGCTCTCTACCGATTCATCATTACGCTGTCTCAATTTTACTAAATCGGTAAGCTTCTTTTCATGGATTCCAGCAAAGAAATACTTATGGAATTGTTTTTCTAGATCAACCCAAGTAATAATAGAATTTGGTGGCAATGAAATGAACCATGTAAATGCTGATCCAGACAAAGATGACGAAAATAAACGAACTCTTAATTCATCTCTGTTAGCTGCCTCTCCACATTGAATAATGAAGCGATTGACATGTTCCATTGTTGATGTATCATCTTGCCAAGAGAATTTAGTGAAATCTGGTACCTTGTACCGATTTGGGAGAGGAATTAAATCGTATGCAGGAGGGTATGGAGTCCGATAAGAATAAGTATTGACCTTGGGTTTTATCCCAAACTGATCCTTCATAATCTCTGCTATCTTATCGGCCCAAAAAGCATCAGCCTCCTGCTGACGAACTGGTTGAATTTCTACAGGAGGTGCCTGCTGACATCCCTCCACATATCTTTGTGGCCCACGATCTCCAGCAATCGGCATATTTGCCGTTACTTGTGGTCCATTGACCTGTTGGAAAGGATTCATCGGCTGGGCTGCCGATGCTTGATTCTGGAGACCAGCTTGTATATGACCTTGTTGAATCCCTGCAACCTGCTGATTTCGCTGAACTGTATATTGAACAGGTAACTGTCCTGACCAATCATTATTAGAACTCATCGGCACAAAACCTACCGATGGCTGGTAATTTGCTGATATTGTTGGATAATTATAACTGGTTTGAGGCATGAACTGAACCCCAGTTTGACTCAAAGCAGGGGCTTTCTGCTGCATCGGCAGTACGCTCGCCGATGGACTTGAATTGAATGTTTGAATCATAGGCATCTGGAAACCTCCTGGAGTTGGTTGTACAGAAGTAGTCGCGGCATATTGAGGCACTTGAGCCATCGGCGAAACGGCCGATGATATAGGCGCTCTTCCTGCTGCATCAAATACTTGAGGTAATCTAGAATTGAAAGCAGATGACTCTGGAGGCATGCCATATCCCCACCAATTAGTAGGAATCTGGTTATTCTGAGACACAGGGCCTGACATAGCTGATGCCGATAGATCTGTATTAAGCTGAATTCGCCCTCCTGGTAGTACCTGATCTGACTGTATCGGTGTAGATTGAATATTAGGTGAACCTGCCAATACTGGAGGGGAAGTAGCTTCTGTACCCACAACGGCCGAAGGAGCCGATGGAGTTTTGACAGATGCCGGCTCTGGTTGATGATAGGCAGGCCCAACGTAATGTGGTGCCGCTTGTCCTTCTTTGAGAGTTCGAACCACAGCATTATGAACAGTATTGGACAGCACATTGGAATGATTAATCAAAGCATGATTTACTGCAGAATTAACCATCTCTTGAAGTTTACCAGGATTGGAGTCAAAGGTAACCTGCCGAGGCAACGGCAAATCTTGCTTCTGGATGACTTGTCCACTCTTGTTCAAGCTAAACGATCTCAGACAAAGCTGCTTGTATTCTTCTACAGCCTTTTCCATAGCCTGCCTCTGTTCTTCCTTGAGATCTTCTTCTGATACTGCGATAATGTTCCCTGGATCGATCTCGGAGTTGAACATATTGGTTGAAGGGTCCCACTGGGCGTGCCAAAAGATGTGTTGATGCAAAAGTGATCTGCAAACACAAAGGGCTAATACCCGAATCGATATCCAAAGCGTGCCAGTCGATTTGACCTACTAATCGACAAGGATGAAGACACGAACACTTTGATCCTGACAACAGCGATACGCCCGGAAGTCACGGCCAAGAGGTGCTCACACGGAACTCGAGAATCGCCGAAGGTCGCACTGAAGCGATGCAGCTCGCCGAATCAATGAGAACTCGTAAAAAGGAAAAATATGCAAATTGACGAAGTCGCCGAAAAGTAAGTAGATGCAAATAGGAGTAAAAAGTTGGTTTTGATATTGATTGATTGATCTCTCTATTACATTGCCCTTTACTCCATATTTATACCCTGATCTAAAGAGACACAACCAAACACAACTAGGACACCAATCCCGTATCTAAGGAAACACGTGACTCTTACACGAATCATAACCTAACAAATACAGAAAAGGAAACCAACTCCTATCTATTTCCCTGTCCGCCTTAATTACGATGGAAATCTCACTGTCCTCCTTCCCATCGGCATACTCCCTATTTCATCGGCAGCAGGCTTCAAGTCTTCTTTCATCGGCATACTCCCTGCTTCATCGGCAGTAGTCTTCAAGTCTTCCTTCATCGGCATACTCCCTGCTTCATCGGCAGTAGTCTTCAAGTCTTCCTTCATCGGCATACTCCCTGCTTCATCGGCAGTAGTCTTCAAGTCTTCCTTCATCGGCATCGACAACAACTCCTCCAACCTCATCGGCAACGCCCGAGTCCAAATCAACCTTTCCATCAATCATCACCAACTATCGGCAACCATTTTTACAAACTGGCTTTCATTGGCTATCAAAGTATTCAATAACTTTCCCCTTGCCGATTGGTCCACTCCGATTATTTTGACATGTGCAAAAAACGGTGTCAACACGGCGCGACGCTAATAAACCATAGTTGATTGATTTCGAACAAAGGGGAACGCACTACTAACGACAAGCGACGGAGCAAGGCAGGGAGACGTCCTGTCATTTCTGTGGAGCCGTTCGCTCGCAAGTCAATAACTAAACTCAAGGCATTTCAACTGAGCGGGCTTCTCCAAATAAACACATGAGCATATATATATATATATCGCTCAATGTATTAATGGATTTTATTTTATTTATAAAAGTCGTTTTTCATGCTTAATCTAACAGAACATACCGTTCACTGGCATCGTCGTTCGCTATTCCTAAATATTTCTACGCACTGCGTAATTTAACTTGGGCATTGATTCGAGTCCACGAAACTAAGTCACATAGGATTTGCGTATCGCGTCGAATACGTTTTAAATAAAAAATTCCGAGAAACCCGTTTCGAAAATTTTCTTTAGGCCTAAATCGCAGTGCTAAACGAGCTCGTAACACCAGGGGTGTTACAACCAACCCCCCTTAAAAAGAATCTCATCCCGAGATTCGAAGCAAGAACCAGAAGGGAAAACGCAATTACATTTCGTAGATCAGGGATTACACGAAAGATTACACAATTTCGAATACTAAACCACACGGGGATCTAGGGATACATGGTTAAGAGCAATCTAATACAACCGAGTCTTACTCCAGAAGTCGGGATAGACGAAGACAATGGAGAAACATCAAGAAGATGATTATCCAAAACATGGTGTAGCACCAACAGATACAGAAACAGTCGACTGAGAAGTAAAACATCGTGAACCCTAAGATTAACTACCCGAAAGGGAACTTGAACTTCTTCGGAAACTAGATCTTTTCCTTCTTTCAGATTACACCATCACCTCAGACTGACGAACCTAGCTTCACAACGTCGACTGGATTTCGTAGCTCTGCTGTGAATGTGAGAGAAAATGGGGATGAAGAAGAACAAGGACCAAGGGTATTTATAGGGGCGAACGGTGGTGAGGGGCAACACACCGGACTAAAGACGGCATGGATGGAATACACAGACGGGTCATGCTGGGGAGATAAGATCGGACATGGTGCGTTTCCTGCGTGAGCGGCGGAGGGGAAATAACGGAGAGTAGAGGGGGTCCGCTTGACGAGGCAGGCGTGCGGGCGGTCGTGTTCCCCAAAAGAAGAAAGAAAGGAGAGGGGAGGGGGGGTCTGGTACGAGGGACGAGGCGTGAGAGTCGAGAGCCGACCGGATGCTGGGAAAAGGAGGAATGCACAGTGCACAAAGACGGCGAGCACGGCACGATGTCGCGGCCACGCGAAAAACGGGGAGCTAGGAGCCCGATACAGATAGCGTTCGTAGGGCACGCAGCGAAATGACCCAGCATGCGTAGCGCGGTCAACTAAACACAGGCTTAGACATGACATATACTCAGACTTTTTAATTACTCCCGACTATCCACTGCTAACTTTCCTTACTAGTCTTCTTTTGCTTTCCTTTACTCGACCACATCCGTCTTTCATGTAGACTCAAATCATGCCACACTTTCTTCCTCTAAAACCATCTCCTCTTGTTTACTTTGAGAGAACACTTTTGCATCAACCCGTTGAGATCGGCATTGACCCTTGAGGCCAGGTAAAGATTATTGCTTTGCTTAATTAATTCCAAAAGAGTCAAGGGGTATTTATCCCCTCCACCTTACAAGCAAATCAATCACAATCCTATAATTATGGAAATAGGAAATAATATCTAAAGATAGCTAATCTGGGCACCTAGGCCCCTTTGCCGCCGGCATGGCCTAGCCACTGGGCCGGGCCCGACGTTGGTAAGTGACGCTGGTCATAACAGCAACAATGACACATGGTGGGCAGTTGTGTTTAGGTTTTCGCCGGTTTTCCTTAATTAACCGTGGAATTGTATGATTTTTTGTCCTAGTTTATCTGATAAACCGGGTCAATTCTTCCCTAAGTGAACTATAGGAACTCCCTGCCCTTTTCGAAGGTTCTTTTGATAACAATTTTTTTTTAAAAAAAAACTTTGGTGAAAATAAGGCTTATGTTGGTTTTTGTTGTCGTTAACTATTTTCACCTAACTCTGTTTGTATTATATCTGTTTTTAATTGATAATACTGTGTATTACATGTGCAGTTGCAATCACTTATTGTTATTGGATTCATTGATGTTACAGCGAAGCGTGTGCTAGGGCAAGGGGTAATTTTCTTTTTGGAAACTTTATTTATGCATTGGCAACTGCTGAATTATGTTATATGCAATTTATTTTCTTTCTAATATACCATGTTCTCTTTAGTAGTTGGTACTCTTGCTAAGGCTTCCACTGGAACATTTGAAGCATGGATTCTTCAAAATGGATGCTGTACATATACCAGGCACACCTCGGCCATTTATATGGACCGGCACAAATATCATATATGTCGGATATAGCACACTGCGAATCCATTTTAAAAATAAGTTTGGAAAGGTCTGGCACACTATTTTTTTTTGTAAATTGACTAGATATATGTCTTCTTGATTTAATTATTGTTGTGTAATAGATGTCACAATCAGATGACATAATTGTTAGAAAGGTATTGTTATGCTCCATGAGATGGAACACAAATTTTTGGCATTTTTTTCAATGGCTGTAATTAGGCACTTGAAACCTCGTTTTGGAAGCGGGAATTGCTAGTGAAGCTTACAACTTGACCATTTGTTCTCTTCAATTTCAGGAGCAAGATTATAAATCTGTTGAAGATGTTCTGCATAAGTGTATTTCACTTTACAAAGAGGTATGAGACCCTCATCCATGCATGTATTTACCCTATACCAGCACGGTTATCCTAATTAAATGGCTGCTTTAATGCGTCATTTGTTTTTGCAGCCTCATACACGAAGGTTAGTGAAAAAGGCTGTGAAGCAGGACTACATGATGTGCCTGAGGAAGCTCATCGTTATGGTTCAACGGATACATCCATTTCCACAGATGACGGGGTTGCAGGAGTTGTTTGTTGAGGCTGGACAAATTATAGAAGAGTTAGCAGAAGAGAGTACTAGGAAGAAGTAATGATACGTAGGAACACTCATGTAACTATTGAAAACTGGCATCTATGCTATTTGGCTGATGTAAGCATGGCACAGATTCCCTAGAATGCTGTTTTGAGCTATTCATATCATAGAACCTGATAAATCTTCATATGTACTAGTTGTGTTGCCAATAGCTTTTATGAAACGTGTGCGTGTACTAGTATGCTAAAACAGATTCATATTATTAATCACTGTTACAGACTCAGCTCGGCTTGCATAGTTGCATTTATACAGCCAGCGGGTGTAAGAACACTGCGACAGGCCAACCAAACACGTGTTTAAAGCAAGCATACTAACCGTGGAATAGCATTTTCCGCTCAAGATCAAACGAGATAATTTCATGTCGACGGTTGTTCGGTTTTTCGGTTTGGTCAGTTTAAATTTCTGGCAACTTGGGTGCTCGGATTTGCGTTGGTTTTGACGTTGCACCGAACCGATGCGCCGTAGATTAGCACTGAACGCACAACCAATCAACTCCACGGCCCATAACTCCCTTCAGCCCACCCTGAGTCCCAGACCGCGATCCCTTTACCTCTGCCGCATCAGTCTCCCCCGCGCGCGCGACTTGAGGGAGCAGGCGCTTAGCCGTTTGGGCAAGCCTGCAGGCTGCAGTCCTGCTCCTGCCGCCGACGGCTGCAACCAGAAAGAAGCCAAGAAGCGGAGCACAACAGGCTCCACCGCTCATGGGTCGTTGTGCAAACCAGCTAGCTTTAGTATTGTTTTTTTTTAACTAGTTTTTAGTATTGTCTTAGCATCCCTGCTAGATTTTTTCGTTGTTGTTCGCCTGTCCGGTGATGTTCCGTGAACACCAAAGCGAGGAACCGAGCACTGAAGTCATCAGTTTTGAGCTTTTCCTAGCACCAAACGGTTGTTAGTTATTTTTAAGGGGAATATTTAGATTGAATCCATTATAATTTTTAGATTTTAGAGATTTGCCATTACAATCTAGGTATTTAGAGATTTGTCATTATAATTAATGAAGTACCCGATAATTACCCTTGTGGACGTATCTAGTATCATTGAGCCCACCTGCAGTTCGTATCGGTACTGTATTTACGTATATGGACTCGAACATACATTTGATTCGGCGGTTCGGCCCCTCGACGAGCTCGACTGGCCTCGCCGTCGGCGGCGTTCTTGCCTGTGGCGTAGGGCGGGCGGACGCTCCGGCGCAGGCACGGCCGGGTGCTGCGGCGCTAGCGGCAGGGGGGGCGGCTGGCGCGGGGCGGCCGCGCAGGCGCTGTCGGATGCTACGGCGCTGGCTGCGCACACGGGTGCAGACGACGACCAGAGGCCGCCGCGTGCAGGGGAGCCCGACGCGACCAGCAGAGGCGGCCGCGTGCGTGGTTTGCGCCGACGGCGTGCAGCGGCAGCTAGTGCCGGCCCTAAGGGTAGGTCAGCAGGTGCTGAGGGCCCAAGCGGAGAAGAGGCCTAAGCTTTTAGGTCCTACAATCTATTAGGTATTAGCAAATTAATAAGAAGAGAGACATAGAATTAGCTAGGCGGTCTAAAAAAAACAACATTGACATTTTTTTCCTAGTTTTTTTTTTTTCCCTACGGCTCTCGGGTAGAGAGGAGGCGAGGAGTCACGCTGAACACAACACACTCTGATCGTGAGTTCAGGACATACGCCTTACACGCGCGGAGCTGGCGAGCCACGCCGCCGCGAAGAGCTAGACTACCGGAGACACGGACACAGCGCACGAGGACGGCGACCAGGCAGAGCTCCACGACGACGACATCTTGATTCTTTGCTTTTTATAAATTACGATCACCGATTAGTTGTTTAGGCCTAAGGTATTTTTTTCTTTTTTATTTTTAATCCAAATTAATTATTTGCATAGTATTCTAGACTTCTAGTACTTTGTACCCATATAGTCATATTTTTCTTCTAATTTACACGTTAGAATTTTATAATATTACCTAAGAAATATTTGTCATGAGTGAGAAAAAAAACGAATATATTATTTTTTAATCTATATTATTCCTCGATAATTATCATATATCTATAAATATATTCCTTAATCTATATTGTTCCTCGATAATTATCAGGCATGTTAAATTAAAAATATGTTATTGAATTTGTTTTCGTTTTGCAAGTAAAATTAACATCTATATATTATAAGATTTTATATATAATCAAGAGGGGCCGTTACGATGAGATCGTCGAAGAGCCCTTAAAATCTAGGATTATATATAATCAAGAGGGGCCGTTACGACGTGATTGTCGAAGTGCCCTTAAAATCTAGGAGCGGCACTGGCGGCAGCGGTCCGGTCCAAACTGCGCCGCCGTGCGTACGTGCAGGTGCAGGGGCCGTGTTCTTGCTTGAAGTTTTGCAGGTGCCCATCCTCTAGTGTCCTGCGGCAACAACAGAGCTGTTCTTGCTTGAAGGTCAAACAGACATGTTCTATTGAGGTCTTGTGAGAACTTGTGCACCGCAGCCCCCGCCTGGCCTGGCACCTGGCAACTGTGCCCGCTGGAAGGTTAAAATGTATCGGATGTTGGAGCAATTTAATTAGCATGATAACTATTAAAATATAAACTTGCTCTACTGTTATAAGGGTCGTAAGTCACTTATCCAACGATTCTACCGTCTGTTCGTTTGGCTGTGACTTATCGTAAACGATCGTAAATTTCCAGCCGGAACAGTATTTTTCTCTCACACAAACCAGTCAGCCGTACTTTTTCACAAACCAGAAATGATACGAACCAGCCAACCGAATAGGCTGCTAATTGCTATGATCACTAGGCACACAATTTGCTAAGTCACTACTCATTAAGAGCTCTCACACTACACTAAAGAGCTCTACTAGATGAACTTAAACTGCAAAGCAAGCTCTCGATTCTAGCTACACTAAAGAACTTGCTACAACTAGTTTGTAAGAATATAAATAAGTGAATAGTGTGATTATATCGTCGCGTAGAGAAGTGAATCAATCACAAGATGAATACCAATTCAATCACTGGGAGAATACCAAAGGGCTAGAAACAACCAATTTTTCTCTCAAGGTTCACGTGCTTGCCGACACGCTAGTCTCCGTTGCGTCGACCAACACTTGGTGGTTCGGCGGCTAAGAGGTGTTGCACGAACCTCGTCCACACAATTGGATACCGCAAGAACCTACCCACAAGTGAGGTAACTCAATAACACGAGCAATCCATTTGAATTACCTTTTGGCCCTCCGTCAGAAAAGGTACAAGACCCCTCACAATCACCGGAGCCGGCCACAAACAATCACTAACTCGTGTCGAAGCTCCTTTGCTACTCCAAGTCTAGCTGGCGGCAACCCAAAAAAAACAAGAAATCCATAGCCACAACGATCCCCAAGTGCCACTAGATGTAATCACTCAAGCAAATGTACTTGGAATCACTCTCAATTTTACTATGATGAAGAATCAAAGATGGAGATGAGTGGAAAGTGTTTGCTTAGGCTCACAAGGATGTTAGGAAACTCAAAGTGCTAAGAGAGTGAGCCTAGGGCCAGCCAAAACGTATTTATAGGCGCCCCCTCGAAATAGAGTCGTTAGTCAATCACGAGCTGACCGAACACTGCTCCACGTCAAGTCGTCCGTGTCCGGTCGCGGGATGGCTGCCACGCGTCCCTCGTTTAAATATAGCGCGTTGATCTTTAACAGTCAAGTGAATAGGCACTCTAGGGTTAAGTCATGACCGGACTCGTCATCAAAATGACCGGACTCACGTCGACACTGAGTCCGATCATGTCTAGTAAGGTTCCAGAGCCGTGAAATAGTGACCGAGCGCGTCAGGTTAGAGGCGACTTGATGCGCCTGAGCGTCCGGTCAACACTGGCCTCTTCTCCACGCATGCGACATCAGTGTACGTCAGTGAAGTTGCTTTTCTTCAGCTCGTCTGATCGCCACAACGCCCCTGCGTCCGATCGCGACACTGAGCGGCTCCTCCTCTGCACGCGATGATCGGACACGACGCCCGCGACAGATCCCGATGTCTGGTCGCAGCCTTGTGCCCTCAGCAAGCCACGCTGCCTCGCCTATAAATGACCGGACGTGCCCGGGGTGACCTCCTTGGCCATGCTATCGTGGCTCAGCTTCAACCTTTCCTTCATGGGAGATGATGAGGACATGACACTATCGGATACAACCATTGTTTATAAGGTGAGCACATTCCTATATTTGCATAGTGATTTTTGGTACAATTCACTTGGTTCCACATGTACATGTCGTTATTTGAATGTAGGTACAAATATGTCTCAACGTGCAAGTTCATCAAAGTTGAATTTTTGGTTCATCGGCAGCTCGATAGTGCTTCATTGGGAATGCCATAACTCAGCCATCTGGAGTGCGATCGAGATCAATGAGCACTTGATGGAAAGCTTGTTTGATAATATTTCAAATAGATCTGGTCTCATCTCAATATCACATCAACAAGGCCTCCAAACCATCAAGATATTCTGTCGTTGTTTCTGCTGGGAGCTACACTGTCGTTATGGGCTTGTTATTCATCCTTGGGACCCTGGCCCAAATAAGAGCACACCCCAAGGACTTGAAGAACCCACCAAGAAAGCCCTTGGACGTCCTCCTCCTTGGCCACCACCTTAGGTGGCCAGCAAGGACATCTAAGCCAAGCCGAAGGCCTAGTCCAACTTGAGTTCGAGTCCATCTCGGGCTCTAGGACCAGCGTGTAGTAAAATAGACGTCCAGGTCGCATATGAACTTTGTTTTTGATGATCCACATATGGATAGAAAGATAATTTCATAAGGAACACTCAATAGCTCTATTGTTTGTGATATCTTTTGCCTTATTCACATCCGTTGCTACCTTTGATACTTGTTTCCTTTCATCCTTGTTTTCTCTCTTGTTTATCACAACTGGTGATAGGAACACGTATAGGCCAGCAACTAGGATAAGTGCTCTGGACATTTATTCAATATTGCTGTCTGTCGCTGACTTATGTGCCACATATATATATTTATTCTTTTTCGCGCCTCCCAAGCTCCACATATACTTCAGATCGGTACAGAAAAAGACCCTTGCAATCTTGGTGTCACACCCTCATAGGTATCACAAACCAGCCACCGGTTGTACCATCCACTGCTTTGCGTTGGTAAGAACCTTGTAAGAACTTGGTAAGACGTGTGAGAGTGTGATTCCACTTACCCATAAATAGTTGATAGGGGATTTATATTGATTTCTAACAATATCAAACAACGAGTTTCTATTTAAGAGTGAATTGCAGGAAATCATGGACCAGAAGTTTGCAAGGATGGACCGAATAAAGAACAATAAGCCCTCACATATAGACTATAATCATCAAGGTATGAGAGGTAAATTGACCATACCATCCTTTTCGGGTCATTATGATGCTGAAGGATACCTTAATTGGGAGATAATGGTAGAACAAAAGTTTAGTGCCCACCTTGTACTTGAGCAATATAGAGTTCGACAAGCTACTAGTGAGTTTAAGGACTTTGCCATTATTTGGTGGTATGGGCTAGTTGCAGAGGATGTTTTACCTGGTACATGGGAAGAACTTAAGATAGCTATGCATGATCGTTTTATTCCTCCTTCTTATAAACATGAATGGCATAACAAATTGTAGTGCTTAGAGCAAGGCAATTTGTCTATCCAAGAATATTATATAGAGTTTCAAAAGTGTGCAATACATTGTGGGATAGTAGAGGACATGGAAGATACCATTGTTTGTTTTTTTGGTGGTTTGAGGCATGAAATACAAGATATTGTTTTCCATATAGAATTTTATACTCTTAAACATTTGTTCCAGCTTGCTATGCTTACAGAAAAAGAATTATAGGAATGTCAACAAAAGAACCATACCAACATTGGCAACAACCTCAACCAGATTTTAGCAAGGGTGGAGCAACCATTTGCGAAGGTTGAGACTACGATAAAAAGGCAAGTGGTTACTTTCGCCACTACAACAACATCTTCACCACCACCACCTCCCACACATACTTTAGAGTCTGGTAAAACTTTAAACCATGCTGAAAATGCACAAACTAATAGAGATAGAGCTGCTAATGAAAGGAAAGAATTGGATGTTAAATCTAAATTGCCTTTGTCAAAAAATAATTATTCTAATAATGCTAGTGATAAAGAAGAGCTATGTGAAAATGCTTTTATTATACGTATGCCACAACTAGTGAATGAGTATGATGCTTTGGCTTTGGAACCAATTACTTATGCTGAACATAAAAATTTGCTTCTCATTGCTACCGAAAAAGATGAAAAGAAATTATTGTATTCTTCAAATACTTTGGGTTATATTGAGTTTGATACTTTATATGCTCTTAGTAGTTTAGAAGAGAAACTTAAATGTGTTGAATTGTCATGGTTGTCTACTTGTACATATCATTTTATTGGAAAATATAATTGTAAAGGAGAGTATATGGTGCATCGTGTCTATATTTGTTCAAATATGAAATCTCCTTATATTGTGCAAAAGTATGATCAACCAAAGGATTGCAATTGCTATAATTTTGTCATGTCAAGTTCCCCTAGTTTTGTTATAAAGAAATATGTTAAATTTCAAGAATGGGAGCAATGTTGGCTACTACCAACAACGTTTTCTTTAGCTAATCCCAAACCGAGGACGGTTTGTTGTCAAGAAGGGGAGGATGATGAGGACATGACACCATCGGATACGACCATTGTTTATAAGGTGAGCTCGTTTCTACATTTGCATAGTGATTTTTGGTACAATTCACTTGGTTCCACATGTACATGTCGTTATTTGAATGTAGGTACAAATATGTCTCAACGTGCAAGTTCATCAAAGTTGAATTTTTGGTTCATCGGCAGCTCGACAGTGCTTCATTGGGAATGCCATAACTCAGCCATCTGGAGTGCGATCGAGGTCAATGAGCACTTGATGGAAAGCTTGTTTGATAATATTTCAAATAGATCTGGTCTCATCTTAATATCACATCAGCAAGGCCTCCAAACTATCAAGATATTCTATTGCTATTTCTGCTAGGAGCTATACTATCGTTATGGGCTTGTTATTCATCCTTGAGACCCTGGCCCAAGTGGGAGCACACCCCAAGGACTTGAAGAACCCACCAAGAAAGCCCTTGGACGTCCTCCTCCTTGGCCACCACCTTAGGAGGCCATCAAGGATGTCCAAGCCAAGCCGGAGGCCCAGTCCAACTTGAGTTCAAGTCCATCTCAGGCTCCAGGACTAGCGTGTAGTAAAACGGACATCCAGGTCGCATACAAACTCCGTTTTTGATGATCCACATATGGATGGAAAGATAATTTCATAAATAAACCAATGGAAGTGGTCCCACATCAAAATTCCATTAGAATCAATGGGAATCGTCAAAACAAGTTGACGTCCAGAATCTGTCACGGCGCTGCGTCGTCGTCTTTTAGGCCGTTGGGCCTTATAACGTGTTGAGACACCTTTAGGACGTGAAGAGGGATCCTTGGACGTCCCTTAGGCTATATAATCAGTAGCCATCATCTACTTTAGGTTTTGGGTTTTGTTTTAGATAAATCTGTCATTGAACAGTCGCCATTATCGGTTTGTAAGACCCCAACTTCGAGTGCTTAATCATTCATCTGCAATTGTCACTTTAATTGAGTTGCTTTTTATCTTGTTCTTGCTTGTGTTCTTCGATTCGTAGTAGGGATTAGCCTTCTTGGCGAGGTCAATCAAATTGTGACATGGTTGATAACCAGAGGAGACATGGTGCTAAGGTTGTAGGGTTTGGGTCTTTGTGATCTGAAACCAGATCGGTGTGTCGCTCTCCAAACAAATCGTTGTTTATCTTGAACCTGACGGAAGATCGGGACCCTCATCTACATTAGGAGTGTAGGCTGGGTTGCAGTCTGTGAGCCCACCCAACTCAATAATGCGCTTGGCGTAGGCGGTCTGGCGAAGGGAGATGCCGGAGCTGTCCTGGTGGATCTTGATCCCCAGGTAGAAGGAGAGAAGGCCCAAGTCGCTCATCTAGAAGGTGGCCTTCATCTCTTCCTTGAACGCCTCCACCTTGGCCTCTTTGGTGCCGGTGATCACCAAGTCGTCGACGTAGATGCCTACCAATAGGGCATTGCCTCCCTTGCCCCACCAGTAGACTGCAGCATCATGAGCACTCTGCTGAACCCCATTTGCTTGAGGGTGGAGTCCAGCTTGGTGTTCCAAGATTGGGGCGCCTGCCGCAAGCCATAGAGGGCCTTGCACAGGCGAAGAACCTTGTTCTCCTTACCGAGGATGACAAATCCCGATGGCTGGTGGACGTAGACCTCCTCCTTTAGGTCACTGTTGAAGGGTCGAGATGGCGACTAGAGGAGGGGGTGAATAGTCCTTTTTGAAACTTAATTACGTTGGCTAACCGAAATAAGTGCGGAATTAAAACTATCGGTCTAGCCAAGACTACACCCCTCTATCTATGTTCACAAGCACCTTACAAAGATACTAATCAAGCAACAAAGGTGCCGGGCTAGCTAGGGCTCTCCTAACCAATTCTTGAAGCAAGGTCATATAAACCTATGCCACTAGTACTTTAAGCAACAAGGGAGCTCCTACACATGCTAGTAAGCAAAAGCACAAAGCCAACTAAGCTCACTAGCAATGCTCAATAACAAGGCAACCAATGCTGAATTAGAGAGCGTAAATACTTAGCTACACAAACTAAGCAAAGTGACTAACAAGGTTACACAAACCAAAATAGCCACGCAAGGGAGCTACTTCTATGCTACACAAGCAAGAAGATAATTAGCAAGCTACACAAGCTAACTAATTATTAAAGCAACAACACAAGCTCAATGTATATAAAAGTAATTGCAAGCTTGTGTAATGGGAATGCAAACCAACGGGAAGAACAAGGTTGACACAATGATTTTTCTCCCGAGGTTCACGTGTTTGCCAACACGCTAGTCCCCGTTGTGTCGACCGCTCACTTGGTGGTTCGGTGGCTAATTGGCATCACCCGCCAAGCCCGCACGTTGAGCACCACAAGAACCTACCCCGAAAGTGAGGGTAGCTCAATGACACGCTTTACTAAAGTTACTCTTCACGGCTCCCGTAGGGCGAGCATAATGCCCCTCACAAAGCACTTCTCCGGAGCGCCGCACAAGCTTCTTGCGGGCTTCCATGGAGACCACCACCAAGCCATCTTGGAGGTGGCAACCTCCAAGAGTAACAAGCACTACCGGCTTGCAACTCGATCACCTAGTGCCACTCGATGCAACCTCACGATGCAACCACACTTGAATCGCTCACTCACACAATCGGATGATCACTATCAAGTATGCGTGAGATGGAGGGCTCCCAAGCACTCTCAAGCATGGACACAAAGTCCCCCAAGGTGCTCAACACTAGCCATGGCTGAAGGCCACTTCTATTTATAGCCCCAAGGGCTAAACTAGCCGTTACCCCTTCACTGGGCAACTGTCGGGTCGACCGGACGCTTCGGTCGTGTTGATCGGACGCTAGACCACAGCGTCCGATCGCTCGATGACAGCCACATGTCACCTGCGTTCAACGGCATTCTTCCGATCTCAATGGTCATCTTCTAACTTGACGCAGCAACTTCAACTGACTAGACGCTGGACCTCAGCGTCCGGTCGTTCATAGTAAGGTACCGACCTTGATCGGACATGTCCAGTCGCACGTGGTCGGACGTAGCCTAACATCCGGTCATACTCCAGCTCCTGCGTCACCATGCGTCAGCCTAACCAGACATGCCCTACCAGCGTCCGGTCACTTCTAGTGCCAGTGTCCAATGCACCCAGTGAGACTCTGTCTTTTCTATGTAGGGCACCGGTGGCACCATCAGACTGTCCGCACTCTATGGGCGAACACTCCGCCGGTGGAGTTTCTTCACCAAGTTGATCCATATCAACTCCAACTCCATCTCCTTTGTAAATGTGCCAACACTACCAAGTGTACACCACCATGTGTATGTGTGTTAGCTTTTCACAATCATTTCCCAAAGGATGTTAGCCACTCAACTTGCCACGCCACTCGATCCTAGCGATGATGCAAAGTTAGATCACTTGAGTGGCACTAGATGACCGATATGCAAACAAGTTTGCTCCTCTTGATAGTATGGCCATCTATCCTAAACCCGGTCATAAACTTCTCTACACACCTATGACCGGTGAAATGAAATGCCCTAGGTTATACCTTTGCCTTGCGCATTCTATTCCATCTCCTCCAAAGTCAATGCAACATATGCACCAATATGATCAACAATGATATGATCCACTTCATATCATCACGTGATCATATTGGTTTATCGATCTTGATTTTACTTGCTCTTCACTGTTGCCATCGTCCATCGGCGCCAAGTCTTACTCAAGCTTCACCGCCACGTAGTCCATTGCTCCAAAGCCTCCAACTTGCTCTTCACGCTTGCAACCGGTCTATCAAGCCAAGTATTGTCTTGATCTTCTCCACCTTGATCACATGACTCAATGTCATGTCTCATGTGCATTTAAGCTCCTTCATCATCACATGTGTGAGCTTTGCAACATCTCCAAGCCATTTTCACCTTCATGGCATATGTTGCTCACACACATGTACCTATGGACTAATCACCTGTGTATCTCACATAAACACAATTAGTCTACCTAAGTTGTCACTCAATTATCAAAACCACACAAGGACCTTTTAATCTCCCCCTTTTTGGTAATTGATGACAACTCTACAAAGATATGGAAATTAAGCTCTTTTGGATTCATGTTGCTTGCCCAAGCAATTTTACCATGTGAAAATGATTTTGGACAAGTACCACAAACCCAAAATGGTAGTATTAGCTCCCCCTACATATGTGCTAGAGTGTTTGATTTTAAGTTTGCACATATGCATAGATTTAAATTGTAGGAGAGTAATTACTACCGAATGATGCTAAGGTGTATAGAATAAACCTTTGAAGCGTGTATCAATCGGAGTTGCACCTTGAAGTTCATCCTTAGCACCATGGTTAGCTGGATATCACTTGGCAATAAAAACACTAGATACCTTGTGAGATCAACATTAAAAGCAAGGTACTAGCATTACTTGAAAAGCATACCAAGTGTCTAGCTATCATCCTATGCATGCTAGTTATCAAATCATCATTCAAGTTCTACAACTAGCATACACCACACAAGCATGCATATTGAATTTGAAAACTTATGCAATGCAAGCAAGCACATGAATATGCACATATCAAATGCAATCAATCAAAGTTCATGAGCTTGCTACCCCTACTTGTGTGCTTCTGAATTTTGATCCATCTCTTTTCTCCAATGTTGCTCCCTCTTTGCCCATGTTCATGTCCAACCTCTATTTCTTTTATATCTCATCTCTCCCATTGTACAATCTCTCCCCCATTCAATCAAGCTTTCATATCTTTGTATAATCTCTCCCCCTTTATCATCAATTTCCATAAAAGGTAAGCTTCTTATTGATGCAAAGGTATGTATTTGGGGTAGATGGTTGAGGCTTGAATCTTGCATTTTTTATGGACATCACTTGATTGTTGGAATGACACAACTTGTAGATACCACTTGTAACTTATACCACTTGTATCTTGTGTAGGGCTTCTTGAGATACCACACATAAGATTTTTGATCTTAATATCAATTTGTGGGACACCTCCCCCTATGTGATAGCATGGGTCATCCATTTGATACACTTGAGCTCTTGTAGGTGAGCGATGCATTCTTTATTTGATGATCACTTAAAGTTGAGGATCACTTGTGGAACCATCATCTTGCATGAATGATACTATGTATAGATACCACTTGTAGGAAGTGAATACCATTTGAAAGAATCTTTTAGTATGGAACCACTTGTTTGATTTATCAATAAAGACCATTTCTTGAACATTTGCTATCTTCATGAGTACCACTTATAGGATATCACTTGTGAGTTGATCTAGATATCACTTACGAAATTTTGATGAAATACTTGAGTCTAGATACCATTTGAAATAAACAAACTAGATATCCATTTGCATTGTTGTCTTGTGCTTGTACTCTTATCACCATCATGAGCTTTTATGATTGACTTCAACTAAATTGATTTGCCTAAGCTTCCAAGTCCGGTTTGAACCAATGATAAGCTTCTTCACACCTCTTGCAAGGGTTATCTTACCAATGTTGTACTTGTCGCTTGTTAGCAATCCAAATTGAGTCAAGTACTTGGGTTTACTAGCTCATGAACAAATTCATATACTAACCACTAGATCAAGTAATCATTCAAACAATAGTGGTAGGCTATGAATTTAAACATTTCATTTGTTATGCATGATCCTATGAAGTATGTACTATATGCACTAACCGCATACTAGTAAGGGATGAAATGATCATACACATTACAATGATACCTTTGCTATGTTGGAGTAGAGGATAGTCACATAGATTCCAATTCATTACTCCAATAGCAATGTGAAGTCCAATTATAAGCTTGGTGAAGACCAATAGATACCATGTTGAATTTCATTCTTCACCCATATGAAATGAATACCACTTATGATCAAGTGCACTTTCTTGTTGTGGTTGACTTGATTTATCTTTTGATCTTTGCTTGCATGAGAGTATCAATTTATGAATACCACTTGAAATATCATGACTAGCTCTCTTTTAGGGTGTTGCTTGCTTTTCTTGATCAACCCTTTTGATTTCTTTAACTAAGCATCTCAAATGTTCCTCAGATCACCACTTCCATGTTAGCCTTCCAAGTACCACACTTGGTTTACCTACACATAGGCGGCAAGCCCCTACACTAGGGAGAAGTGACCTCTCTCCAAGAACTATTATTGACACTCACTTGAAATAACTTGATTGATTGATCCAAGTGATGGACTTAACTTGATGAGTAACCTTGATTCCTTCTTTAAGTCCTTTTCTTTCTTCTTATTTAAGTTCTTTTCTTTCTACCAAATGATTTCCAATAGTCACTAGAACTTAAACTTCAACTTCATCTTGAGTTCGATCTTGATCTTCCAATTTGAGTACCGAATGTGTGCAAAGTACACTCCATAATCAAATAGCCTTGTACTCATATCTTTTCATACTTCTAGATCATTTCAAAACTAAACTTAGGTACCTCAAACACTTGTAAACATGTTTCCAACTTGAGGACCTTTCAATCAAAGTGACTCTAGATCAATCCAACATTTGTCACTTTTCTGACAGATTTTGTACCCTTCAAAGAAATAAACATATATCCCAAAGTACAAATCCAAATACCACGAAATTTGGTTGAGATGTGCTTTACTAAGTTATCTAGCAGCTGTAAAAATTTGAGCTTCATTTGACTTCTAGATTGCTGCTATATATCAATTCTTCCACCACTGCTACATGCTGAAAACTGCTGCACTATAGCTGACAAGATCCACTCCAAAACTGAAGCATTTCTTATCCAATTCTCATGAAAATTTTACAGCATCTTATACCATAAGTCTAGAGTATGTACACCAATTTTCATGCCAATCCAATAAATTTTTGATACTCAAACATGGCTAAGTTCTCAGCTAGCTCAGATTTTGCAATATAGGACATATTTCAACAATTGAGCTATTCTTCATCAAATATGAATCAAACTTGATACTAACTTGTTTGAATACTTCCATAAGACATATATCCATTTAAACCACTTACTAAAAGTCATCTTATGAACTTATCCATCACAAATCAATCCAAACTTGACTACTAATCAATTATCCATTCAAACATCTCACAGCAAGCAACATTGCATATTTATCCAATTCAATCAACTCATATGCACCCAAATGAAATGATCAACAAGAGATATACCTTGGTTAGATCATGATCATCCAACTAGCAAGCTTCAACTCAATTATTTGCAAGTCATCAAATATTCCAATAAATCACCCCAACTCGAATATGACACTTGTATGTTGTAGCACTTGGACTTCATTCAATTTTCATTTAGCATTGGGTTAGATATGCACTAAGCTTCAATGCTTGATTCAACATATGATGATTAATATGAACATAATTGAATTAAGTCTCCAATGCTGATGGTACTTACAATCAATCATCCACTTTTTGATGGTACCCAAACAAGTTTGGGTCCTCTCAAGTTAGGAGCAACATACTTAGGCATAGCCTTAGTATGAATAGCGGGATGTTTTGCAATTGCAACCAATGAGGTACCATTGTCATCCTTCCTAAGTACATTATTATAAACAATTGAAATAGGCTTAGAAATGTTACCTAGGGGACATGAATATGCCATGTGTCCCCTTTCCCGGCATGAGTAGCACTTTCTCTTTGCTTGAGCCTTCTCTTCTTTGCTCATGTGGTGCTTCTCATTGTCTTGCCTCTCATGGATTGCTTGAGCCTTCTTCTCAAGCCTGGTAGGACACTTAGAGGCAAAGTGTCCCATACTTTTACACTTAAAGCACTTGATGTGAGCATGATCTTTCTTCTCATCTTTATTCTTGCTCATCATCTTGGCATCTTGAGTTTGCAATGGATGCCTTGCCTTTCCACCCCTTCTTGTTTTCTTCTTCTTTATCATCAAATCACCACCATCTTCATGGTTGATCTTGATTTGAACTTGGGTGTCTTCTCTTGCTCAACTTGTGGCTTTGGTTGAGGCTTCACTTGTTGCTTCACCAATTGCTTGGTTGGGCACATTGAGGTAAGATGACCCTAAGTACGGCACTTGAAGCACTTGGCATGCTTTAGCCTCTCTTCTTCTTTTATATTCTTGAGCTTCTCAATGTTAGGGCAACCATTTGCAAGGTGTCCCGCTTCATAACACCGGTAGCACATGGTATGAGAGACCTTTTTTTGTTGTTGCTTCTTCATCTTCCTTTCTCTCTTTCTTTCACCCTTTGTCATCTTCTTCTTGAAGCAAAGGCCACACTTGTCACCATAGTTTCGTTGAGTCTTCAACATATGCTCAAAGGTGACTTGAGAGATGTAGCACCTCTCTAACTTGTTGCTCAATTTCTTCACTTGTCCATTTAGCTCATTGTTCTCCTTCAAAAGGTTAGTCTCACAAGACATAGAAGTAGAACAAGCATCTAATTGTGAAGAGCATGGCATATCTAATAAATCATCACAAGAGGTGGATACATGCTTCTTGCCTACATCACAAGGGTTAGCAATATTTTGCAATTTATCATTTGATCCATGTGATGAGCTCTCATTATTTTTAAGTTTCTTTGTAAACACTTTAATGAGAGAAGCGTGTTTTTCTAATAATTCATCATGAGATGCAAGTAGTGTCTCATGATTCAATTTTAGCTCATCAAGTGAAGATTTATAAGCATCAAGTAAGTCTTTATGTTCTTCACAAGAGTTCCTTAGAAATGAGTTTTCATTTTCTAATTTCAATGTTTTAGCTTTCTCATTTTCTAAAGATATGGTCATGCTAGCAAGTCTACTAACAAGCTCATCATATGAATCAATATGATCAACCACATTATCATTTGATACCTTGGTGTCACCTTGTGACATGAAGCAATGTGGTGATGTAGTTGGAGAGCTTGTAGTAGCATCTTCATCATGGCTTGAGTATGAACCATCATCACCATCAAGTGTGCATGGGGTAGCATCATCACTTGCAACACTTGTGGCATCATCATCAACCTTGTCAAGTAAACTTGTAGTGGATCGATCATCATCATCATCACTTGACCATGAGGTGGAGCAATCTTTCACAATCACCAAATTGTGATCATGCTCAACACACTCATGCACCTCCTTCTTGGGATCATCCTCCTTTTTGAATTTGCCATCATCCCATATGGAGGAATCACCAATGGTTTCCTTGATGGACTCCCATATCTCACGAGTGGTTCCCTTGATGTTTATGTGTTTCATCAAATCAAAGCTTAAAGCATCCATTAGAAAACAACAAACATGTGCATCAAATTCATAGAGAACTCTTTGAGCTTTGGTGAGATTTCTATGGTCCAAGACATGGGTGAGACCACTTGTAACAACCCACCAAAATTTAGGTCCCTTTGCACAAAAATAATCAAGCATGTGATTTTTCCAAAGTGCAAAGTTTGTGCCATAAAAAATGTGTCCTCACAAATATCTAGCCCATTAGACGCCATCCTCTCGGGTCGGTGAAGACCACAAATAAGAGACCGGACTCTGATACCAATTGAAGGGTCAAGATGGCGACTAGAGGGGGGTGAATAGTCATTTTTAAAACTTAATCATGTTGGCTAACCAAAACAAGTGCGAAATTAAAACTATCGGTCTAGCCAAGACTACACCCTCTCTATCTATGTTCACAAGCACCTTGCAAAGATACTAATCAAGCAACAAAGGTGCCGGGCTAGCTAGAGCTCTTCTAACCAATTCTAGAAGCAAGGTCACACAAACCTATGCCACTAGTACTTTAAGCAATAAGGGAGCTCCTACACATGCTAGTAAGCAAAAGCACAAAGCCAATTAAGCTCACTAGCAATGCTCAATAACAAGGCAACCAATGCCGAATTAGAGAGCACAAATACTTAGCTACACAAACTAAGCAAAGTGACTAACAAGGTTACACAAACCAAATTAGTCATGCAAGGGAGCTACTTCTATTCTACACAAGCAAGAAGATAATTAGCAAGCTACACAAGCTAACTAATTATTAAAGCAACAACACAAGCTCAATGTATATAAAAGTAATTGTAAGCTTGTGTAACGGGAATGCAAACCAACGGGAAGAACAAGGTTGACACGATGATTTTTCTCCCAAGGTTCACGTGTTTGCCAACACGCTAGTCCCCGTTGTGTCGACCGCTCACTTGGTGGTTCGATGGCTAATTGGCATCACCAACCAAGCCCACGCGTCGGGCACCACAAGAACCTACCCTGAAAGTGAGGGTAGCTCAATGACACGCTTTACTAAAGTTGCTCTTCGCGGCTCCCACAGGGCAAGCACAATGCCCCTCACAAAGCACTTCTCCGGAGCGCCGCACAAGCTTCTTGCGGGCTTCCATGAAGACCACCACCAAGCCATCTAGGAGGTGACAACCTCCAAGAGTAACAAGCACCACTAGCTTGCAACTCGATCACCTAGTGCCACTCGATGCAACCTCACGATACAACCACACTAGAATCGCTCACTCACACAATCGGATGATCACTATCAAGTATGTGTGAGATGGAGGGCTCCTAAGCACTCTCAAGCATGGACACAAAGTCCCCCAAGGTGCTCAACACCAGCCATGGCCGAAGGCCACTTCTATTTATAGCCCCAAGGGCTAAACTAGCCGTTACCCCTTCTCTGGGCAATTGTCGGGTCGACTGGACGCTCTGGTCGTGTTGACTGGATGCTGGACCATAGCGTTCGGTCGCCCGATGATATCCACGTGTCACCTGCATTCAACGGCATTCTTTTGATCTCAATGGTCATCTTCTGACCGGACGCAGCAACTTCAACTGATCGGACGCTGGACCTCAACATCCGGTCGTTTATAGTAAGGTACCGACCTTGACCAGACACGTCTGGTCGCACATGATCGGACGCAGCCTAGCGTCCGGTCATACTCTAGCTCCTGCATCACCATGTGTCAGCCTGACCGAACGTGCCCTACCAGCGTCCGGTCACTTCCAGTGCTAGCGTCCGATGCACCTAGTGAGACTCTGTCTCTTCTGTGTAGGGCGCCGATGGAGTTTCTTCACCAAGTTGATCCACATCAACTCCAACTACATCTCCTTTATAAATGTGCCAACACTACCAAGTGTACACCACCATGTATATGTATGTTAGCTTTTCACAATCATTTCCCAAAGGATGTTTGCCACTCAACTTGCCACGCCACTCGATCCTAGCGACGATGCAAAGTTAGATCACTCGAGTGGCACTAGATGACCGATATGCAAACAAGTTTGCTCCTCTTGATAGTACGGCCATCTATCCTAAACCTAGTCATAAACTTCTCTACACACCTATGATTGGTGAAATGAAATGCCCTAGGTTATACCTTTGCCTTGCGCATTCCATTCCATCTCCTCCAAAGTCGATGCAACACATGCACCAACACAATCAACAATGATATGATCCACTTCATATCATCACGTGATCATATTGGTTTATCGATCTTGACTTTACTTGCTCTTCACCATTGCCATCGTCCATCAGCGCCAAGTCTCGCTCAAGCATCACCGCCACGCGGTCCATTGCTCCAAAGCCTCCAACTTGCCCTTCACGCTTGCAACCAGTCCATCAAGCCAAGTCTTATCTTGATCTTCTCCACCTTGATCACATGACTCAATGTCATGTCTCATGTGCATTTAAGCTCCTTCATCATCATATGTGTGAGCTTTGCAATGTCTCCAAGCCATTTTCACCTTCATGGCATATGTTGCTCACACACATGTACCTGTGGACTAATCACCTATGTATCTCACATAAACACAATTAGTCCACCTAAGTTGTCACTCAATTACCAAAACCACACAAGGACCTTTCAACCGTTGAGGAAGGCAGACTTGACATCCATGCGGGAGGGACAAAGAGCCAGCAGAAAAAGCTATCTTGTTCGACAAGGAAACAGCACACACACCCCTACCTTGCGCACCAACTATCAATAGAATATTGTCGGTAGTCCTCTAAGGGGTATCCCATGAAGGTAGATTGATCGGTAGAGAAGCGTGCGATCAAGAACAAGAAGGCAACAGAGATACACGAGTTAGACAGGTTTAGGCCATCAGTATGACGTAATATCCTACTCCTGTGGTTTGTTGGTTTGTATTAGCTATCATATGATATTGCGTAAGTTTGGAGGGGGTCCTTGCCCGCCTTATATAGTTCGAGGGGTAGGGTTACAAGCCGGTTAGATCTAAGAGATAACTAGAAAGTAATAATAGATTATAGGAATCTTGGGATCATACGTATCCTAACAGATCTTATAGTATCTTTAGGATATCTTCCCTGTGTCTTGTGGAAGGCACCGAGCAGAGTCATACCCCACAAGGCTTCGTCATGTGGGCTGGGCCACCCCTAGGGGTGCAACCCATGTGATCTGCCATGGGTATCTAGGGTCGTACCCCATGTGGTGTGCCCACTTAGAGTCCGACCACAAGAAAAAGGAGATAGTCTTCTTTAGCTTCAAGAGGTGCGGAGTCTTCCAGAATAAAGCAAACACATTCACTGCGAGGTGAAATATGCCTACTTAGTCCCCAAGCTTGATAGTAGATGACGTAGTCATGTGGTGCCAGGGTCTAAAATAAAAGAAAAGTAGAAGACTAGTCGAGCAGGCAGCCAGTCCCCAGGCGTAGCCCCAAAATGAGAAAAAAGCACATTCACCACGAGGTGAAGTGTACCCACTTATTCCCCAAGCCTGACAGTAGGTGACATAGTCACATGGTGCTAGGGTTAGAAACATCAGTCAACTTGGAGAAAATAGAATTGCAGAGAAAACACCAGAGTAATGGCTGTACAATAGTGATTACTGAGCCGTAACGGTTGGCAGAGATGTCAATGAATATTTGACGAGCCATAACAAATTGCAGAGATAAATCAGCGATACGGGCTAGGGCTGCACGAAGGCCCAGGTGACGGCCCACCTTTAGTTGTAGAGAATTTAGAGAAATGCAAATCGCGGGAACGGTTTCCCAAAAACCCTCAAATGCGAAGAGGTGGGGGAGTGCTTTATAATTGCACCACCACACCCCACGCTCATACCTTTGCCCCTTTGCCATTTCATCTTCCTCCTTCGCCATCATATTTCTAGATTCACATCTACTCCTGCTTCCGATGCCAAACCCTAGCCAGATCTAAGAGATGGCGCCGAAGAAGGAAGGTGCAAAACCGAAGAAGACGAGCCCCTAGAAGGTGAGAGCCAAAATTCGACGTGATGAAAAGTGGGTGCCATCGTGGATAGGAGAGGCGAAGCTCAATAGATTGGTGGAGGCGGGCGTTCTGCCTGATCGTGTCACCGCCGGATAGTGTCTGGCCCTCGATGAGCCCATCCCCATGCCTCATACCGATGAAGTGGTGGTATTTGAGGATTATTTCTAGCATGGGTTAGGATTTCCTGTCCATCCATTCTTGAGGGATCTATTGGAGCTCTGGGTGGTCAGTCTGTGCAACCTCCACCCAAATACCATATTGCACATATCTATCTTCATCTATTTCTATGAGGCGTATCTCAGAATCCTTCCACACTTAAATCCCTTCCATCACCTGTTCTGGCTGAAGAAGAGAGGTGGCGGTGGTTCCAAGGTGGTCGATGGAGTATATCTTCAGCTGCACGATGGGATGGCGGGGGAATACCTTACTGTTTCGCTAAGCACATCGCTGAAGGGGTGGAACACCAGGTGGTTCTACATAAAGCAAGCCACCCTGCAGTCCGCTGCAACGCCGACCACATATCGGAGAGCCAGAGGAGCTGGTCAGAGACGCCAAGCAGCACTGATATGGAGCAAGTGAGGGTGCTCCTTGGCTTAATAAAGGGCATGAAGACCAATGGTGGATTAGTGGCAGCAAGCTTTATAGTGTGCCGTATCTAGCCCTACAAGGAGAGGGCTCACCCCGCCTTTGACTTCAAAGGGGAGACCGACGGTACCCGAGAGAGGTCGGAGATGCTGTCTAGGGACGTTGTGCAGGAGTGTGCCGCAGAGCTGTTCGCTCCACTTGCCTCATTTAACTTGCCAGGTAGTGCCGGCCCTAAGGGTAGGCCACCAGGTGCAACGGCTGAGGGCCCAAGCGGAGGAGGGGCCCAAGCCTAGATATACAAATCCTCAGGTCCTACAGTCCATTAGGCATTAGCAAACTAATAAAAAGAGAGACATAGAACTGGCTAGGCGGTCCAAAAAGACAACATTAATATTTCTTTCCTAGTTTCCTTTCCCTACGGCTCTCGGGTAGAGACGAGGCGAGGAGTCACGCTGCACACAACACACTCTGATCGTGAGTTCAGGACATGCGCCTTACACGCGCGGAGCTGGTGAGCCACGTCGCTGCGAAGAGCTAGACTACCAAAGATACAGACACGGCGCACGAGGACGGTGACCAGGCAGGGCTCCACAACGATGACATCTTGATTCTTTGCTTCTTATAAATTGCGATCACCGATTAGTTGTTTAGGCCTAAGGTATTTTTTTCTTTTTTCTTTTTAATCCAAATTAATTATTTGTATAGTATTTCAGACTTCTAGTACTTTATACCCATATAGTTATATTTTTCTTCTAATTTACATGTTAGAATTTTATAATGTTACCTAAGAAATATTTGTCATGAGTAAGAAAAAAACGAATATATTATTTTTTTAATCTATATTATTACTCGATAATTATCATACATTTATAAATATATTCCTTAATCTATATTGTTCCTTGATAATTATCAGACATGTTAAATTAAAAATATGTTATTGAATTTGTTTTCGTTTTGCAAGTAAAATTAACGTCTATATATTATAAGATTTTATATATAATCAAGAGGGGCCGTTTTGACGAGATCGCCGGAGGGCCCTTAAAATCCTAGGAGCGGCACTGTTGCCAGGGCAAATGAAACCCTTTCACTATAAAAGTCTGCCTTCTCAGGTAAATATCTCAGTTGTGTATTTTGTCATTGTTGAGTAGTTGGCTGATTTACTCATGTGAAGATCCATTCCTAGGAAAGAGCAATATACTTCTCGAGTGTGCCGAGGAGCGATTGGCCGAAGGGAGTAGATTCTCGGCCACCACCGTAGCCTAAGGAGGGAACCGTCAGCATCTCGTCGGAGAGTCCATCCCCGGTGTCAGAGAAAATCTAGGGGAAGAGGGCAGTGGTAGACGAGTCAGCCTAGAAGAAGAAGAAGATGGCGGCCGTCGCACCTCTCAAACCGGGTAGCATCTCGCTTGGTACAACAAGGCCACTCGAACACAAAGGACCATGGTGTTCGAGTGGTCGGATGACGACAAAATTCCAGTGGCTCCTCCACTGAGCACTAAAAGCACCTCCGCATAGCACGTGCGTGGAGAAACAATCAAAGAGAGGCTAAGAAGTCCCCGAGCAGTGGGCAAGGGGAGTCCCCGCGCAGCAAGCGACGGGAGCCCCCGAGCAATAGGTGATGGGAGTCCCCGAATAGTAGGTGGAGGAAGTCCCAGAGCGGTGTGCAAAGTAGAGGCCGATGGTGGAGGAGGTGGGACCTCCACCCCAGAGCATGGAAGTCGACCCCATGGTCACGCCTAGGGGCTCAGATAGGCATCGTCAGTTCAAGAAATTGTACCAGCAGACGAAACCATAAGTATCCTTGTCTTGGAGTTACTTTGCTATTGTTTCTTAGCTTTTTTGGCGACTGACGAGATGATCTGATGTAGTGCAAAGCGTATGAAGGATCCAACCCTGCCCATCTAGACTATCGAGCAACCAAAGGCTGGTCCCAGAGCAAAAGAGGTGCCGGTAGACCCCATCTTGGAGTCCCTGATTGCTCGACAACCTATGGAGGAGTCAAACACAGCTGCTGGTAGACTTGGCGGCGGCGAGAGGTTGGCTTCAATGGTTGATGGGTCAGTGACAGTGCTAGAGGGATAACTTAGACTGCCGAGCAGCGGCACCAGCTGATAAAGAGGATGGAGCCCCTCGCTGAGGAGAACAAAAAAACTCAAGGAGGCAATGAACCTCATAGAGAGAAACATCTAGAGGGCATAGCATGAGCGAGACCTTGCATAGTCCAATGCGTGAGACCTAGAGTACCAGAAGGGCATCCTATCCGAGCAGCTAGCGGCCACATCCGAGCAGCTGTAGAGCAAGTCCGAGTAGCTGGCCACTATCTTTGAGCAACTGAGGGGTGCTTCCAAGCAGTTAGAGCAGCTGCAGAAAGTCTCCGAGCAGAAGAAAGGTATGTCTGATCGGCAAGATTGCTTGGCGTTGCTAAAGTATCATTATTACTAATGACCATTGTGCTTGTAGAGCAAGATGCGGAGCTCGACCAGCTATGCTAGGCCATCGAGCAAATCTGAGAGGAGAAGGCAAAGGAGTCTGGGTGAGCAGACAAACTGGCCAGGGAGCTAAAAGGTGAGTACTTCCTGGTCAGAGTTACTATTGAAGTAGTTTCCCTACTTGATGGAATCTTGTAATGCTTGCAGACTACCATCGGAGGGTCAAGGCACAGTTTGACATGCTGGTGTAGGAGGCCAAGACCCAAAGGGAGAAGATCGACGCTGTAGTCATCGAAGTTAAACCGGTGCTCGACTGCGTCGACCTAGAGGTGGCTCCTCAGCCCAACGGCAGGCCACCTCATTCAGACACTATCATCCAGAGGTGCAAGGCGGCGTGGGAGAGCTTCAAGAGCTTCAACCATGACGCTGTTGTTACCACCATTACTCACGCCCTTATCATGGTTCGGTCCCACTATTAATCCGTTGACCTTCAGGCAATAGGTGCCAGATTCATCGAAGGGATGGGCGAGGCGGAGACTCAGCAGCTGGAGGATGAGGTGGAGGACGCGGCAAAAAAGTTGGCCAATGACATAGACCTATTCGGCGAGATAGACCACGACGGTAGAGCTCGATGATCTGCTCAGAGAATATTATCTGTAACATCTAGAGAGGTTAGTTAGAGCACGTGAGAGCGCGGAAAACATTTATGTGTTTGTATAAATGTTATAAAGTGCATATGTTATGCAACTTGCTCGTATTTGCGGTGAAAAATTGTTTTAGTAATAACCTAATGCAATTATACGTAGTATAAGTAGCAGCCAAGCAGTTAGTTCGTTACTGAACTCTTTGGCCTCAGCTAGCCCATAGTCCATAATGTCGAGCGTGGAGCCTATGCACGTGTAGGAGGAACAGGCATGACCAAGGAACCACAGCAGACCACCCATAACATAGAGCATGGAGCCCGTAGCACGTGTAGGGAGAGATCGGAGACTGGGTCTTCTCCATAGAGCGCAGAGCAGAACATGTGCTGCTCGACGGTTGGCGAAATAGCTTAGAGATAAACATAGTATGAGTGGCGTCCGAGTAGTTAGTTCTTTACTAAACTCTCGGCCTTGGCTAGCCCATAGACCATAACGTCGAGCGTGGAGCTCGTGCACATGTAGGAGGAACATGCATGACCAAGGAACCGCAGCCGATCACACATAACGTAGAGCGCGGAGCCCATAGCATATGTAGGGAGAGATCGAAGACTAGATCTTTTCCATAGAGAACAAAACAGAACGTGTGCTGCTCAGTGGTCAGTGAAACATTTTGGAGATTTGGAGAAAAGTGTTCAGCGATTTGGAGAAACCTATTCGATGAAAATGTTGGGGAGTTGGAGAAATGTGGTCAGTGATTTGGAGAAACTTGTTTGGTGAAATACGCTGGTGATTTAGAGAAACGAGGTCGATGATATGGAGAACATGTTTGATGAAATACGCTGGCGATTCCGTATTGGAGTTCGTTATGGAGTAGCTTAGAGCTTGGCGATAGTAAGTGGAGATTAAACTATAATGGAGAAAAAATGGAGACAAATTATGGAGACCAAGACTTTATTCATCATAAAGTGGAGAGTACATATCTAGAGCGTTTCAAGGATAGAAACATATAAGGTGCTCGATGTGCCATGAGTTGGGGACAACAATTCAGTCTAAGTCACATAGGCGATAAGACCCTAGTCGAGTAACCTCTTTGATGACGTAAGGCCCTTCCCATGGGGAGGAGAGCTTGTGCATCCCTTTAGTTTTTTGTTTTCTACGGAGAACAAGGTCACCGACAGCAAATGAACGACATTTAATGTTGTGGTTGTAATACCTCCACAAGCCTTCTAGATACTTGGCTGTGTGGACACAAGTGATTAGGCATTCTTCGTCGGCCCTGTCGACGTCCTCTGTCCGAACAACTACAACTTGCTTTTCATCATAAATTTCCACCCTAGGTGCTTGAAAGGTAATATCCGCTAGTAGTATGGCTTCTGAACCATAGACCAAGAAATATAGAGACACACCGGTGCTGCGACTAGCTTGAGTACGCAGTCCCCAGACTATAGCTGGTAGCTCTTTGAGCTATCTGCCTGGATGCATTTCTTCTTTCTGATATAGCCTCTTTTTGAGGGCATCAAGGATCATGCCGTTCGCCCATTCGACCAGGCCGTTGGCTCTAGGATGGGCAACCGAGACGTATTTGATAGAGATGTGTGGCAGAACTGCCCGAAATAACACGCTTACAGAGGTGCTCATCTTCCACCAGACGCTAAGCACCTCGAAAGCAAGCTACAGCGGGCGGTATCCGTCGGGCACACCCTAAGAGAGAACCCAAAAGATCCATATTTTCCCTAAGGATCAAATAATGAGAACGAGTTACATTACTTGTCCATTTCATACATCAGAGTTTCTTAAAAATTACATTATTCCAGTACCAAATGTCAGAGTGCGGAATGATAAACAGCGGAATTTAAAATAAACATCTAGCGATAAGAATGGGGATTCATCTGAGCCCACCAGAAAAATCCTCCACACAAAGGTACTTCTCATGCATCACCTGCAACAGGGGTAAATAAACCCTGAGTACACAATATACTCACAAGACGTATTCGACTAGTGGGAATAATTTTCTAACTCTAAGAAATACGATAAGCTTTATGGTTGGTTGGTTTTCTTTTAGCAGAAAGCAATATTAATAGTGAGTCCTTATTTATGTTATTATTATCAACCGCATTAAGTTATTATCTATCTAATCTATATAAGCACCTATTCTACTTTCAAGTAAGTGTTGAGCAATCAGTTCCATTTCATCACCTTTTATCTTTTAGTTCTTACTACTGTGCTAGACACGAAACAAGTCATACCGGATCACCCGGCGATTCGCGAATCAACGCCCCTAGCTGGGTACCCCAAAAACACACGCCTTGCTTGCACTCCAGGCACAAGCAGGACTAACCCATCACCCTCCTATCCTGGGTGTCTAGGTCCCCGTCCAAACTTGAACTCCAAGCCCCCACTCTTGACTCCTGAGTCCTAGACATAGTGCGGTGCAAGGACCTCCACCATCCCCACTTCCAATCAATCAGTTCAGAAAGAGCCGGATCCACAACAAGAGAGCAATGAGTCTTTCCTAGGTCCATACCCAAGTATGTGCTCGGGATAATAAATCTATAACTTGCCCACGATGCCTTATGCACTGACCGGTCCTTAATTGACATAAACAGAGAAAAGTGTAACAGAGCTATGCCCTGTTGCCCGCAGGACATAACCCCTTACACCCACCAGTACCCAAACCATATCCCTGCTCGGTCATCATTTTTCCTTTCCATCATTTATCACGAGTGATCATAATTATCACCTATTTGTGAGTAATGATAGGTTACCCATGCTACTGAAATCCTAAGCATAGCAGCTACTCGACCTGCACTAGTAAGACTCATAGGTAGATATATTCATGCATGTAGTTTCCATAAAATACCTATAACATAAATGCACATCATAGATATATATTTAGTGATAATTAAAATAGGGGTTATGCACTAGGGCTTGCCTTGGGCAGGCGACGGGTCAGTGAGGTCAGTACCAAAAGGCTTCGGGGCTCCCTCCTACATGAGGATCTCCTCCTCATACTCCTCAATGACCTCCTCATACTCCTATTCGTCCACCGGCACGAACTCTATCAACTGGTAATCTATATGCATGAAATGGTAATACAACACTTAATATTATGACAACAACAACTCTTAAAATAAGAATACATCTATCAAACAACTAAGTGAGTTCTACCCACTAAAGTGCTAAGCTATCTACTATTACCACTAACAAGTATGAAGCATGGCATAGATTATTATAGCAACTACAGGCATTCTCACTACTAATGCTGATTTACTCCATATACGATAAAACAAGGATAATAGCTACTTTATTTAGCAACCTACTCTAGGGCTACAAAATTTACAGCAAGTACATAATAATCTAGTGAGCCTACTGTAAAATTTTTATAGCTATAGCTAACACCAATTTACCACAAAAATTTCTACAAATATTAAGCTACATAATACTAAGCTATCTAGTTTGAAAGTATGAACCTACCATTGTCATAGCTAACTGTAATCTAACTACACTAATAGGTGGATGGTATTTTTATGAATCTAACAAACATTGTTTCACTATTTTTAGATATCTACATGATTTACTACAATTTATTAAAGTTCAGCTCAAACTAATATTGAATAAACATTCACGAATTTACTTGAAAATGAAAATTGATTACTATCTCGTGGCCCAACTTGAGTGGCTCGGCGCAACGTGCGCGCACGCACGGCGCGGCCCACGTGGGGGCATGGCCCAACCAGATGACAGCCCGTGGCGGGGAGGACCTACGTGCCGGTCAATATGCAAAAGCACCCTCGGACTACTCTGTAATCCTGAGCTAAGCGCACTGTTTCGCTAGTCTACCATCTTACAGCTATGCCCCCAGAACTTCCTACCTTCATGATAGCGACACTCCCTGGGCGCCTGTGCGCACACCGCGCGTGTAGCACTAGCACCAGGCGGCTACACCGGCGAGCACAGCCCCTCCCCGCCCTAACTACGGGATCGATGCTTACCTAGGAGCGAACATGAAGCACCAGGCGAAGGAAGTGTGAGCCAGGACGTAGCAGCGAGGTTGGACCACGGTGGCATTTCGGTGAATGTCAGCAAAGCCGAGGCAAAAGGGGTAGCTAGTGAGCTCAAGTGACTCACCATGGAAGCCCTCGAGGCGGTGGTTCGTTCGGAGATGGCCTGAGCTGAGCTGGCCGTGTGCGCACAGCGGTGCGGCGGCACACGATGATGGCACAACCGTGTCAGGGAAGACTGGGCTATGGTAGCGCTTTGGCCAAGGTGTGCAGGGTGCTTAGCAGGTGGAGATGAGGCTAGCAGCGCAAGGAATTGCCATGAGACGCTTTGGATACGTGGCTTGCCGATGGCGCATGCCCGTTTGGTCTTAAGGACCCGGCAGAGTGGCAACTCCTAATTGGGGCTTGGTAAGGTAAGGTTCGCTGCAAGGTGGGGTCAGTTGGGTAGCTGACTACACAGTGGAGCTGAGGGCGGAGTTAATTACACTGTGGTGCCTCCACCACGATTAAATCGGAGGATCAATCCCAGCGACATGGCGACTAGGGAACAAGGAAGTTAGGCACGGCTTGGCTCGGCGCTGAGCACCGTAGAGGACGGTAGGTTAGGGAAGACAGTGGCATAGCATGGCAGCGGACACAGACGCGATGGCAAAGTTAGGCAGCCATCCCACGCGCATGTAGCCATGGTGGGTAAACAGAAGCAGTACCACGTAACAGCGATGGATGACGCGCAGTGCGACCGGGGTGCCATGTGATGTGACGGCGAGGCAGAGCAGCCAGGTCCACTAGCGTAGTGCGCATGCGTGCATATGTGTGCATGGTGTGCCGGGCAGCAATGACAGCGTGAGCTACAGTGCGGGACCTGGTGGCAAGTTCGGCCGGTGCGTGGGCAGGGTGCGAGCAGGCGTCTAGGACATGGCATGGCAGCAGCGGCGGTACGAGCTACGCGCCAACGCGTGGTGGCAGGTGGCCATGGCTAGCAGTGCAAGGGCCACGCACGCGGGTGTGCTTACACAGCTACGACAGCGAGGACGTGGCTGGCGCAGCAGCACACATTGGGCGTCCAGCAGTGGTGCCAGGCTGAACAGAGGTAGTGCGGTGACCGTGGCCAATGCTGGCTCCGTTCAAAATATGTGACTTGCACGCTTTTTAAAGCTGTTGAAAAATCCTACTCGATGATCCCGTAGCTAAACCGGCTCTTCTATCCTCAAGAGGGTACATAGGGCTATCGAACTAAGCCAAAACATCTAGCCACTTCTTAACCCGACCGTTCTACGAAAATTGTCGAACATGGCTTGTTCGACCCATTTTTGGACTTACGCGAAATGCCTAAACTTTAAACGGTTTCGCGTCGAATTCCATTCCCGAGCCACTCGATACACTAGCTAGCGAACCTCGTCCTCGATCGCACGTATTTTATCATCGCCTACGAAGTCCGTACTATGAACTTTATCAAAGTTTCACATAAGCGTTCGATAGAAGTTTTGTTCGATAAAAATTCACTTAGAACCCTAAACGCTATAAAGCAACTTGAAATGTAGCATTTGTTTCTTGTTTCAGATGAATGTTTTAAGTGTCGTATATTGATTTATACCCTATATTACACACAGGTATGATGCTCATCTGGTGTTTTGGCAAAAACAGTATAATGTAACACCAAGGGTGTTACAAGATGCACTAGTCTTCGTAGAAGTCCCAAAAGTGATGGCCAGTAAATGTAGTTTCGAGGTCAGTGATGATGCTGTTCGAGAGACAGAATCTGTGGATGATATCTTCGAAGAGTTCAACTGCTTTCTTTGCACTAGCCGAGACAAGCGGTTTATACTCGATCCACTTGGAGAACTTGTCGATGGCGACGTATATGTATCGAAAACCACCTAACACTGGCTTGAAATGCCCAATCATATCCAGTCCCTAGCATGCGAAGGCCTAGGAAGCTAGGATGTTCTATAGCTCTTTGTGTTGGCATGTGTATTTGCTTGGTAAAAAATTAGCATCCTTCACAACATTAGACGAGGTCTTCTACATCGGAGATGGCCATGGGCTAGTAAAAACCAGCTCAGAAAGCTTTGTCGACTAGTGTTCTTGAGGCCACGTGGTTGCTCCAGGAACCAGAGTGAATTTCGAGAAGTAGCTTCACTCCGCCTTCTTGGGTGATGCATTTTTGCAGTATTCCTTCCTTGACACTTTTCCTCATCAAGTTGCCATCCACCAGCACATAATGCTTGCTTCGACGGATTAGGCATTCGGTTTTAGTCTTATCGGTGGGTACTTCAGCGCTAGAGAGGTACTTGATGAACTATTTCCTCCAATCGGTGGCCAACGAAGGTACCATAAGTACTAGCTGCTCGGCAAGGGGAACTTCCTAAATTTCCTTATCTTCCTTAATGGATGGCGCCAGAACATCTTGAACGAAGACCCCCGATAGAATCATGGCACGAGAAGAGCCTAGCTTGGATAAGTGATCGGCGAGCTAATTTTGATCACGTACCACGTGGTGGTACTCGATACCATAGAATTTCCCTTCAAGCTTCCTGATTTCTGCGCAATATGCATCCATCTTCTCACTGGAGCAAGACCAGTCTTTATTGAGCTAGTTGATGACCAGCGTGGAGTCCCCATATACCATGATGCATTTAACGCCGAGCTTAACAGCTATATGGATTCCATGGAGACATGCTTCATATTCGGCGGTGTTATTGGAGGGCAAAAAATGTATTCGGAGAACGTATCGAAGCTTATCCTTGGTCGGTGTGATGAACAGAATGCCCGCACCAGCGCCGTTGATGTTGAGAGCGCTATTAAAGTACATCACCTAGTGCTCGGGGCAAGTAGCGACGATAGGCTCTTGAATCTCAGTCCACTCAGCAATGAAATCAGAAAGCGCCTGAGACTTGATGATAGGCCTACTTCTGAATTCAATGGAGTAAGTGCCGAGCTCGATAGCCCACTTGATGATATGGCCATTGGCCTCTTTGTTGCGAAAAATGTCCCCTAGAGGGAACTTGGTGACCACGGTGATCTTGTAATACTTGAAGTAGTGGCGGAGCTTGCGTGACATAATTAGGGCGGCGTACAATAGCTTCTAGACCTAAGGATAACAAGTCTTGGGTTCATTGAGGACCTCGCTGATGAAGTATATCGAATGTTGCACTTTATAGGCGTGCCTAGCCTCCTCGTGTTCGACCACAATGGTCGTGCTGACGACGTGAGAAGTAGCGGTGATGTAGATTAGGAGAGTTTCGTCTGTCCATGGTGCCGTCATGATTACAGGCTTTATTAGGAACAACTTGAGCTACTCAAAAGCAGTGTCTGCCTCCTTCGACCAGGAAAAGTGCTCAGAGGCCTTGAGGAGTTTGAAGAACGGTAGCCCTTTTTTGCCGAGACATGATATGAAGCGGCTTAAAGCAGCCATGCAGCCTGTAAGCTTCTGTATATCCTTGATGCATGTTGGCCATTTCATGTTGGTGATGGCGGAAACCTTATTAGGGTTGGGCTCAATGCCTTGTGCGCTGACAATGTAGCCCAGGAGTATACTGGATGAAACTCCAAAGATGCATTTTGAAGGGTTCAACTTCCATCGGTACCTTTTAAGGTTGGTGAATGTTTCTTTGAGGTTGGCGATAAGATCATCTACGGTTTTGGACTTGACAACCACATCATCGATATAAGCTTTGGCATTGCGGCCGATCTGTTGATCGAGGCACATCTAGATAGCCCTTTGATAAGTCGCCCCGACGTTCTTGAGTCCGAAGGACATGATGGTGTAGCAGTACACATCGAAGGGCGTGATGAACGACGTCTTGATCTAGTCTTCTTCCTTGAGGGAGATCTGGTGATAGCCGAAGTAAAAATCGAGGAAGGAGAGCAGTTCACAGCCGGCGGTGGAGTCTATAACCTCATCTATCCGAGGCAGACCGAAAGGGTCTTTAGAGCAGTGCTTGTTAAGATTAGTATAATCAACATACATTATCTATTCTTTATTTTTTTTGAACGAGAATAGGGTTTGCTAACCACTCAGGATGATACACTTCTTTTATGAATCCGGTAGCTAGGAGCCATTTTATTTCAACCCTAATAGCCTCCTTCTTCTCTGGCACGAATCAGTGGAGTTTCTGCTTGATCATTTTAATGGTCGATGAGACATTCAAGGAGCACTTGATCTTCTCCCACAGTACCCCTGGCATGTCTGTAGGTTTCTAAGCAAACACGTCGGCGTTGGCACATCGAAAGGAGATGAGCGTGCTTTCCTATTTGGGGTCAAGGTGAGCCCCAATCTTCATGGTCTTGGATGGGTCATCGAGGCTAAGGCCAACCTCCTTGGTTTCCTTGGACTTAGTAGAGGCATGAGAAGGCTTCAGCGACAAGATCTCTAGGTCATCGACGGGCACCGTCTTAGCGTCAATGACCACACTAGCCATCTAGATAGAGAGGTCGGTGGCTTCGGCGAGGGTGAGACTCTCTGTCTCATAGGCATAGGTGATGGAGAGGTTGGCCCACAAGGCCAAGACTCCTGCAGGTGAAGGCATCTTCAACACCAAATAAGCATAGTGCGGTATGACCATGAACTTAGCTAGAGCTGGCCGACCAAGTATGACGTGGTAAGCGGTGTTGAAGTCGGCAACGTAGAAGTTGATGTGCTCGACGCGGTCATTGCTTGCCATGCCGAACTGTACTGGTAGGGTGATCTCTCTAAGTGGTTTGGATGCCCTGCCAGGTACCACACACTAGAAAGAAGAGTCTGAGGGTGTGAGATCTATTATCCCAAGGCCCAACTCCTTTAGGGCTCCAGCGAAGAGGAGATTCAGAGCGCTCCCACCATCGACAAGCACTTTTATGAAAAAGCACCTTCTGGATGGTTGCGTCGAGGACGAGGGGGAAACGCCCTGTGTAGGGGATGTCCACCCACTGGTCGGCCCTACTGAAGGTGATGGGGACCTCGGACCATGGGTGATAGCTGGGGTTAGCGGCGACGTCTTTCATGGTGACAGCAAGCACCCGTCGGGTGGCGAGCTTCCATTCTCTTCTGCTCTCGGTGGAGGTGAGGCCCTGAAGATGGTGGCGACCACCTTGTCGTGGTCCTGGAAGGCATTGTTATTGCACCTAGGTGGTCGGCGGCCTCTAGCTCCGTCGTTGGTGTCATCGTCCAGCTTTTTGTCCTAGAGCTCCTTAGCCAAGCCGAGATAGTCCTTTATCTTATGTTTGGTGTTATTATGGAGAGGGCATGAGCCATCGAGGATCTTCTTGTATTACTCATCATAGTTGCGCTTGACACGAGGTTCATTGATGGCGGCGATGATGTGGTCTGGCCGATGGTGATGATTTTGGCCAGACTTGGGTCCTTCTAGCCGATCACGGCCGTTGTCATGATGGTAACTGTGGTCGTCGTAGCGGCAGTCATTATAGCATCAGTCATTAGGGCCATCATCATAGCGGCATGTTGGGCGATGAGTGCCCGCATCCTTGTTGAAGCATACCTCGGCTTCTTCGGCATTGATGTACTAGTTGGCAGTTGTGATCATCTCGCCAATCCCTGTGGGCGGCTTGTGGTTGAACTTAGAGTGAAGCTCACGGTAGTGGAGTCCCCGGATAAAGGTGGTGATGACCTCAGCTTCCATGATGTTGGGAATAGAATTCTTCATCTCAGAAAAGTGTTGGATGTAGCTATGGAGGAGCTCGGATGACTTCTGGTTGATGCGGTTCAGATCATGCTTGGTGCCCGGCCGAGTACACGTAGCCATATAATTATCAGTGAAGACTTTTTTTAGCTCTTCCTAGGATCCGATGGAGTTCAGGGCAAGGCTTGTAAACTAGCTTATGGCGGCTGGCGTGAGCATGATGGGAAGATAGTTCATAATGACACTAGTGTCTCCTCCGGTGGCGCGGGCAGCAGTGCATAAGCCTATAGCCACTATATTGGATTCATCCTTCCTTCGTAGGGCTCAACCCCAGTGATTTTAAAACCTTGGGGCCACTAAAGTGTTTGGAGAGCCCTCATGAATGCTGGGGGCCCTTTAGGGTTGTCAGCACCGTCGTCTACAGCGTTGCCGGTGGCGAGCGGCTCGAGAGCTGAGTCTAGGTTACCATACTATTGCTCGTACTCCTGGCGGCAGCGTACTTCTTCTTCATGGTGACCAAAACGACATTCGTCGATACGTCATCGTGCATCTCAGAGATTGTTGAGGTGCACTCAGACGTCTTGGTTGACCTCTTGGTCGGGTTGGTGGTGATGTTCAATGTGGTTGCCCCTAGCTCCACCCCTAGAGGGGTTGCCTATCATCGTAGTGCTGGTCGGTGAAGCGACTTGGGCGGCGATTGGATCTTATGGCGACTGATCGACGAATAAAGGTTGTGGAGTAAGAAGGTCTCTAATCCTAGCAAATCTCATTGACCTAGCAATGCGCCGCTTTAAGCATTGTGGCGACCTTGGTGACCTCCGGTGTCTGCGGGAGCCGGGCAAGCTCGTTTGCAGCCACGACTAGGTTGGCGCTTGGGGTCTTGTAGACGTTATGGCCATCAACACAGACAAACTCATTGTCGAGGTTGCATTGGAGTGGTCTTCCTTGCGAGTCAAGCTGCTGCTTGGCCCTCGCAAGGACAATCTTGTTTGCTCGGTGCTGTGTGCAGTTGATGTTCTGGTTCTTGCGGGTGGTGCGTTCCTCCTCAGTTTTGCCATTCTGAGGGGGGCTATCGACGCTGATGTTGAAGATTGCGCCACCACGGAACGGAGGGGGAAGAAGTAGTTCGGTGGTCGTTTCGACAACGGTCTCCATAAAGCCCTAGGACTCGGAGTCCGGATTCTCCTCCAGGATGGTCTAGAGGGATGCTCCAGAGCGTCGGCCGATGTGGAGCATGTTGATGGCCGATGGAGGCTGGTCAGCGATCTGGTCGGTGGGAGGATAGACATCGCCAACCTTGTCAATGAACCTACCCCTTAGGGCATCTTAGTAAGCGGCGACAGCATTGGTGAACCCGAAGGGTAGGGCTATAACCCCTGGAGTTTCTTGAGTAGCCTCCGATAGATCTAGATCGGATGGTGGTCGGTGCTAAACTAGAGTGTTCAGAGCCGATTCGGCGATGGAGAGGCAATCAGCGAGCTTCAGACCAACCCGATCGATGGATGCGATCAGATCGTCATTGTTGATCTATCTCCTCTAGTAGCGAAAAAGCTGGTGGTGAGTCGTCGATGAAGACGACCTCAGAGGTGGTTCTAAGATCGGATCTACAATCGTAGGTGCGGGGGTGATCAGCGCAGAATTGATCTGCACCGGCTTGAGGAGCTCTCCAACTACGTCAGCGTTGATGATCCACGAGATGGATCCGACTATGAAGATTTGGCCAGGCTATGGGAGGGACGAAGAGCCTGTGGAAAAAGCCATCGTGTTCGATAAGGAAACAACACGCACACCCCTATCTGGCACGCCAACTGTCGATAGAATATCATCGGCAGCCCTCCGAGGGGTATCCCATGAAGGTAGATTGATCGATAGAGAAGCGTGTGATCAAGAACAAAAAGGCAACAGAAACACATGAGTTAGACAGGTTCAGGCCGTCAGTATGATGTAATACCCTACTCATGTGGTCTATTGGTTTGTATTAGCTATCATATGATATTACATGAGTTTGGAGAGGGTCCCTGCCCGCCTTATATAGTCTGAGGGGCAGAGTTACAAGTCGGTTAGATCTGAGAGATAACCGGAAAGTAATAACAGATTATAGAAATCTTGGGATCATACGTATCCTAACAGATCTCATAGTATCTTTAGGATATCTTCCTAGTATCTTGCGGAAGGCGCCGAGCAGAGTTGTGCCCCGCAAGGCTTCATCATGTGGGCTGGGCCGCCCCTGGGGGCGAAGCCCATATGGTCTGCCGTGGGTATCCAGGGTCATACACCCCATAGTATGGCCACCTGTGCCGCTCAGGCTTGAACACCAAGCTCCAGCTGACGCTGAGGCTATGCATGGCCATGAACTTTGCCTAGGTATTGTCGAGCTGCCAAAAACTCCTGCCTCCATCCACCGCATGGCGCATCTCTGTGCACTAGATCTTAACGATATAGACACCAGCAGCAGCACCAGCGCTCTACCATCCCCTGCTCCCTCATCACTATCGAGGCTCCATAGCATGAGAAGAAAAGGAGATGGCGGCAATGAGGTGATGGAGATTAGAAGCAATTCGAGGAATTTTCTACGGATTTGGTCACCGTGGCTGTGGATTTGCTGATTTGGTCGACATTCCTTGGATTTGCCCTTCAATGCTGCTAATTTGGTTGTCATTGTCGTAGATTCAGTTGTGTCAACCTCACTGCCGCTCGCCATGGATTTGCCCGTTGTCACAACTAATGTCGATGTACTCGTGCCTGTCATAGATCCATTGGTCGTAGTAGCCACCGCCAATGTGCTCTCCACACCGAGGAATCAAGCTTCGAAACTATCGACCGCCGCTAAGGTTGTTGCTGACACGGGTTGCCTCCGATGCAGACGAGATCGGAGTTAGGACGAGCTCAGTAGTTGTCATAATATTTTCTCCAGGCCTCTTCACATGACAATTTTCTTCTGCCGGTTTTAGCCCAATCTGAGGGTAATTTGAGTATGCTCACAATTCATCCGAACAACATTTTCTAAGCTTTGTTTTGATGTAGTTGGATTGGCATCAATATGCATGTGTTAACGTGCATTAGACATTAAAGAAAACTTAAATTAAATTTCACCATAATCCACCACAACACATATGGACTAAGATGAATTGGATAGCACCCAAATACGGCAAGGTCCAAAACTAACCTTCCAAACGGGCCCTTAGGCTAAAAAAAAAAATCCACGCTACCTGCAGTCTGGCCCACGGGTCCTTCTTTCCGGTACGGCCCAGCCGCGGCCCAACCCGTCAAGCAGCGGCAGTTCTAATAACAAAAACTTACAAGCAACAAACACTTCCTCAATCTAAATCTAAAAAAATAAAATAAAAAATAAGAGCAACAAACACTTCTCCGTTCCTTTCTTCCTCCGCACTCCACCTTCGCCGGCGTCGCCATGGACGCCGACCTCGTGCAGCGCTGCCTCGAGGCCGGCGGCCGCGACTTCCTCCTCCACCATACCTCCTCCCCTCCCTCTCCGACCTCCGCCTCCGCCGCTGCATCCTCCTCCATCCTCCAATCGCTCCCCCTCCACGTGGTAAACCCTCTCCCTCTCCCTCTCGTCTCCTCTTCCTCTCATCATCCATTCCTCGATCTAATGTCCTAATCCCTTCCTCTACCTCTTTCCCCAGTCCTTCGACCGCGGGTACTACCTCCTCGTGAAGGCGATCCAGGAGCTGCGTGCGCGCAAGGACGGCCACGTCGTTACCGTTGGCATCGGCGGACCCACCGGCTCCGGCAAGACCAGGTATCGGCGGCGGCGTCATCCGTTCCCCTCGATTAATTGCGCCATTTTTTAGGGACGGTTGGTGATTTGTTGTTGCTAACTTGCTATTTGGTGGCTTTGTGCTGCGCAGCTTGGCTGAGAAGGTGGCGTCGGTGCTAGGGTGCGTCGTGATCGTCTCCATGGAGGACTACCGTACAGCAGCTGGTGGCGACGACGGCAGCAGCGACGTCGACGCCATCGATTTCGACGCACTTGCTAGCAACCTCCAGGTTGGGTCTCGGTCTTGCTCTTCACGACCCGTTGGGATTTGGGTGGGATTGGTTCGATGCTCACGAGCTGATTGCTTTAATGACGGGCCAGGGTCTGTTGAGAAATGGTGGGATTTAATGTTCTTGTCGATTGTAGCATTGGTAGGGCTAATTAATTTTGGGTTGGGGGAGTGGACTTGTTTGCCGAAACAGAAGTGTACAATGTTTTTCTTTTTGCTGTCAATTTCTTCCAGTCCTTTATGAATTTGAATTGAATTGTAAAACCGTGTCCACATAGGGTCACATTTGTTGAATTTGGGGTAAAAGGTTTTGCTATATGACTAGTTGATGATTACTTGGCAATTTAACAGCCTTTTGGACTTTGGTTATGATTCTCTAGTCATTGACTGCGAAGGGAAAAACAAATTGAACCTTTGCTTTTCAACTGTTAGCCAGCTGATAAATTGTGATTACATGCATCTGAAATAGAAGGGTATGTCTTATCCTTGTATTAGATCTTTGCAGTTTCCTTAATAAGGCTGATTACACACAATGGTAATGAGGACATTTAGGCTTGAATATTGTCTTTTCTGAAGCATTTTAGGGTTTCTTATTATTAGGCGTGATGAGAACTGAAATTATCTGATAAGATAAATAAAGTGTTAACAGTGTTATCTTCGCCGGGAACTCGTGCATCATCACCAAATAAATAGTGGTGCCAGTATATGTAAAATCCAGTCCCCTTGGTTCTGATCTAATAGCCTGTGAATTTTAATGCTTCAAATCTCTTAATTAGTATATTGGAACATGGAAATATGTACCTTGTGCAAGATTTGACATCCCCAACCCTACCATGGCTTTGTAATGTTTTGGTTTTTGAAAATGTCGGTAGACTGGCTACCCATGGTTTTGGTATTTTACAGTGATGGTTTGCCACTTGATCTTTAGGGCCCGTTTGGCACAGCTCGAGCTCCAAGATATGGCACCTCCCTGGCGTATCCGTGTTACATAGCCGAGATCTATGCTGCATCTATAGTTTGTAGATTAAATTAAAGTGGTTTAAATATTTTTATTTGATCTAAAACACAAATGAAATGAGTCATGTAAATGCACTTAACATGCCTGCAGCTCTAGATCTAGGATTTTCTAGAGCTACAGGTGACCAGGTCTAGGAAATCAGATTTCCTAGGGCTAGAGCTCTGCCAAACAGGGCCCTATATGCATAGTTGTAGATTTGTCCAAAGTTTGTAAAAGTAACGTTTGCTTTTGTTAGGGGACTTAGCACAATTGATTGGCTCAATATATCAGATGCTAATTGTGCAATTTTAATTGTATGCCATTTGTTTAGTTCAGGTGTTAATTGCACAAATTTTATTGATAACTTTCTGCCTATTTTTTGGTGTTGATTAGTGCCCTTACAGTCATGTCTATCGAGCAGGATCTTGTGAAGGGTAAAGATACAATGGTGCCACTAGTTGATTTTCAAGAGAAGAAACGCACTGGATGGAGACAACTGAGGATTTCTTCATCTGGAGTGGTGCAATATCTCAGCAATACATGCTATACTTCTACAAAATCTTTAACATGTCTTCTGATACAAGTTTTCTAGGTGATTGTCGATGGTGCGTATGCTCTGCATTCAACACTACGATCATTGCTTGATATCCGGGTTGCTGTGGTAAACATGATAATTGCTTACTTTCTATAAGTTACTTTTTTGAGACTTACGTTCTCGCAGAACAATAATATTACCTGTTATGTAACCATACAAGTTGCATATGAGTTTCAGGTTGGTGGTGTTCATTTTAGCCTGCTTTCTAAAGTTCAGCATGATATTGGAGATTCTTGCTCATTGGACTATCTGATCGACAGTATATTTCCATTGTTTAGGAAGCACATTGAGCCAGACCTGCATCATGCACAAGTACTGCCTTTGTCTATGCATAGCTGTTATCTTCTTTAGATTTCTGAGTATCGTTTGGTTCTTTGGTAATGATGTTTCCTAGTTATTTGCTGGTGCAGATTAGGATTGATAACAGCTTTGTCTGCTCATTTCGAGAACCGTACTACAAGCTAAAGTGCAAAAATGAGGTCAGCAAAGGATTACTGTTGATTAATAGTTTAATATAATACTCCCTCCGTCCACAAAAGGATGCAACTATTGGATTTGTGCAAGTCAAACTAGCTTAACTTTGACCAAGTTTATAGTGAATAGTATTAACATTTATGTCTCCAACTAGGTTTACTACGAAAATATATTTCATAATTAATTTAATGGCACTTATTTTAGAAGGGCGGGCCTGGTGCAAGCGGTAGAGTCTTACCGCCTGTGACCGGAAGGTCCAGGGTTCGAGTCGCGGTCTCCTCGCATTGCACAGGCGAGGGTAAGGCTTGCCACTAACACCCTTCCCCAGACCCCGCACAGAGCGGGAGCTCTCTGCACTGGGTACGCCCTTTTTTTTGTACTTATTTTGTATCATAAATGTTAGTATTTCTTTATATAACTTTGGTCAAACTTCAAATCATTTGACTCCTCGAAAAGTGAGAATTGCATCCTTTTGTGGACAGAGGAGAGTACTATTGTTAATATAAATATTCCTGTTTTTTTTTTCATGAAATATTCAATTACTTTGGTTTGATGATTTCTATTAATCTAATGGATTTGACTGGATGAAAGTTTATTTTTCATCTGTGCTGGTATTTTTCTTTTGATGTTGAATAATCATATGGTTCTTCCTTTTGAAATCAATGCTATTGTGTCTGCTTTCTCTCTTGTTAACCCTTGCACCAGTATTCTGATAACACTTCCTGCTATTTGGTTGGTAGTGCTAATATTATGCAACTAGCTTTAGTTAATAGTTAGTGTAGCACAACAAGAGGCAATACGGGGAAATGGGGAGCTGCAACTATGCCAGGTCCTGGCACCAGCCAAGCTTATATAACCAACCTCATCTTCACATGATCACAATAATCAACAAATAGTTAAGAATTTGCTTGCTATCCCAGTTTGTTAAGATTGTTCCAGGTGTTGAGATTTGTATATCCTATTCCTTAGACAGATTGCTGTAAGTAGCTACATGTTGGGGCCTTGCTACGATTTGAGAGGATGCATCAATTGCAATTAAGGAGGAATATCATATGGAGTATGTAATTATACTTTGCCCTGGAACCCTGGTGTACTCATGCCTCAGCATGCTCTGCCACCGGACAGCTCCAGGGTGACAACCTTGTGCCTCCCATTTGTATTTCGTGCTCCGGTCCCATATCAGCCTATGAGAACTGGCCAACCAGAAACCAGGTTGCACTTTGAAGTATCCCATCCCACCTAAGATTCCTTGTATCAGAAGTTCTTAACTTGAAAACCCTTCAGTCATTTCAAGAATGATACCTTACTCTATTGTGGGTACATGAATATGAAATCTATGGCTATTTTGTTCGCCTGGACAGTAGAGTTTTGATTATGTATTGTTTTTCCTGTTTACTCCCTTCGCTAGTTTTGCCTGATCATTTGTGACTTTCATCATAAAATACTGCTGTTTAACTATTCAGTGGAAAACTGACATGATGTATTCTTTATATTTGAAATGTTAATTTGGGAGTGCTGCTTCTGCAGACATGCGTTTAGTATTGTGGTGCTTTGTCTACGCATTATCAAATCGAGCTGTAAATTGCAAATGCTAAATGTGCAAAACGTTGATCTTGGAGAGCACAGTGCTTTCAGAAAATTGTACATGTGGCCAATGAGTACCAGAAATGCGTAGTTATGGACCCCATGTTACATTTAAATATTGGGTTTGAAGTCCTTGACTGAATTAGGGGGTTTTATGCATGCTCATATTTCAACATTATCATAATAGCAGCCTACATTTCATTTTGGACTGTTTTATTTGTTTATTTATCTTCATATTGCAGTATGGACTTATGTGATTTTTGATGTGGTACACAATTTGTAGCTATGGTTAGTTGGTTACTCATTCCATCTTTTTATATTCTTTGGTTTTTCAACTTTTTGTGTTTTATTGTAGTCATCAGACGGCAAGAAGTTGTATTCTTTCGAACAAAATAAAGCAGAAACTGAGAAGTGAGTTCATGTTTCCTCTTCACCCTCTTAATTTATTTGTCCACTCGGCTGGAGTTGTTCAGAGAGTTTAAGGTTGCCAATATCGTGATATAGATTGTAGGAGTGTACATTCCTGCAATTGTACAGTTTGGAGCCTTGGACTTAACCTAGATCGGTCAATGGATATGACCTTAATAGAATCATTAACTATTTGTGCTCAGGATTGCTATCATGTTTAATATCTGCTATTAATAGCTGATGGCTGCCTCCTAGGTTCCTGCCCAGCGTGCAAGAGACTTCTGAGATCTTGTGATCTCTTCCTTCCGCACCCTCTAATTTCCGCTGTCCTCCTTCCATGGCTCATGAGGCGTTATCTTCCACTGCCGCATCTGCTGCCGCTGCGCAGGCTGAGCACGAGCAAGCCGCCACAATCGGGCGTGCGGCTGCCGCCGCCACGGCCAAGGAGAAGGCCAACCTGGAGGAGGTCGCTGCGGTTGCTGCCCGTGCAGCAGCTGCCACCCAGGAGCGCGTCCTTGCCACTCGAAGCAGAGCGTGCCGCGACCGCCTCACCCTCTGTTGCTGATGCCGCTACGCATGCCGCTGGCTGCCGCTGCTTGTGACCGCGTGACCATGGCAAAGGCCACCCTAGAGGTAGCTGCCGCCGCTGCCACGCGTGTGGCCGCAGACGCACATGTAGTCGTCCGCACTGCCCTCTACACCCTTGGAGAGGAATATGCCGCCGCTGCTGTTCCGGAATGTGCAGTTGCCGCGACTCGTGAGCGCGTCGCCCCATCTCGCCTAGATGACACCGGGTGGATTACCAGCGCTGCCAGCATCGACGATGCCCGAGCACCATATCGACGTCGATGAAATTATGTGTCGAACCAGAGTCCAGCAAGGCGATGAATGTGTGGGGGGCTAGCTTGGCGTAGACCTTGATGGTTTGATATCTCAGAGAGCGGGCACCCATGAGCACCATGAGGGAGATGCTGGGTCCCTCGTGGAAGGTGTGAAGTCCCCCTTCGTATTATCTGAGTCCATGACCTCAATGATGAACAACTTTTTGCAATGGTGTCCTGTGATGTACCTGGGATCACAGTAGTAGCACAAGCCATCGGCGCGACGCTGGGAACTGCTCACTGTGGATATTGTTGCGGCTGTTAGAGGTAGGCATAGGTTTGGGGCTAGATATTTTCCATTACTTAGCCCTGCCACAAACCATGGCAGGTTGGGGATACATATAGAGTAGGATACTTGGTCCTTAAGAAAGGATTAAACATATCCCAACTTCTAAAGTTGATGCTATTAGGATAAGAAGATAAGGGTGCTGACACAGCCACCAACTACTCTAGATAAGCACAAGAGTTATAGAGGTCTATCATTCTCCCCCTAAGTCTTGTATGGCGCCTTTTGGGGAATTTGAGCCATCCTAATCCTGGCGTGAAGCTCTTGGAACTTGACCTGCCCAAGGGACTTGGTGAAGAAGTCGGCGAGCTAGTCCTGGGTGTTGATGCAGTCGGCCTTGAAGCTCCCCTCATCCATGCAGCTTTTGATGAAGTGGTACTTGATCCTGATATGCTTGCTTCGCTCATGGAAGACGAGGTTCTTCGCTAAGGCCAAGGCGGACTTGCTGTCCACCCTGAGCTCCACTACTTGTGCGCCTTTGCCAAGGAGATCGCCTAGCAGCCGAGCCAGCCAGAGCCTGAGTCGAAGCGATGTACTTCGCCTTGCAATGCTTGACCGACTGCCAGCTGATCAAACACTTGCTGAGGAAGAACAGTGTCCTGCTGGTGCTCTTGCTTGTGTCGATGTCGCTAGCGAGGTCGCTGTCACTGTACCCCATGAAGTGCTCTGCGCTGGGGCACCTCGGGTAGTGCAAGCCGTAGTCGGAGGTGCCCGCGACGTGGCGGAGGATCCTTTTGATGGCCTGCTGATGCTCCGTCGTCAGTCGCTGCATGAATAGACTGACGTAGCCAACGGCGAACGCTAGGTCCGACCGCGTGTGGACGAGGTAGCGAAGGCTACCCACAATGCATCGGTACTGCGTAGCGTCAACCTCCTTCGCCGTGCTGTAGCGGCTCAGCTTCAACCTCTCCTCCATGGGAGTGTGGGATGGGTTGCAGTCGGTGAGTCCGCCCAACTCGACGATGCGCTTGGCTTAGGCTGTCTAGCGGAGGGAGATGCCGGAGCTGTCCTGGTGGACCTCGATCCCCAGGTAGGAGAGGAGGCCCAAGTCGCTCATCTGAAAGGTGGCCTTCATCTCCTCCACCTCGTCCTCCTTGGTGCCGGCAATCACCAAGTCGTCGATGTAGGCGCCTACCAACAGGGCATTGCCTCCCTTGCCCCGCCGGTAGACAGCCGCATTGCTTGAGGGTGGTGTACAGCTTGGCGTTCCAAGCTCGTGGCGCCTGCCGCAAGCCGTAGAGGGCTTTGCGCAGGCAGAGAACCTTGTTCTCCTTGCCGGGGATGGCGAATCCCGGCGGCTGGTGGACGTAGACCTCCTCCTTCAGGTCACCGTTGAGGAAGGTGGACTTGACGTCCATGTGGTGCACACGCCAGGCCTCTTGGGCCGCCAGCACGAGGAGACGGACGGACTCCATCAGCGCCACGGGTGTGAATGCGTCGTCGAAGTCGACTCCCTCCTGCTGAATGAACCCGCGCGCCACTAGACTCGCCTTGTGCTTGATCACCGCCCTGTCCTCATCCTTCTTGAGCTCGTACATCCACTTAAGAGTGATGGCGCGGTGGCCGGCAGGAAGATCCGCCAGCTCCCATGTCTGGTTCCATTAGGCCGCGTCCATCTCCTGCTGCATCGCGGTGCGCCATGCCGCGTCTCCCTCCGCCTCAGCGAAGGAGCGGGGCTCACCGTCGTCGTGTGCCAGGTGTAGCTTTGCCTCAAAGTCATGCATCGCCACTCCTGGGACGGGCTGATCTCCGAGGATGTTGTCCATGTAGCGAAGAGGCTCGTCGTCGTGGTAGGCGTCGACGCGGTCCTCGTCGTTGGACAATGGAGTGGCGAACTCCACCTTGCGTTGCTCGACGTGGACAGAAGCTGCTAGTGCCGATCCTTAGGAGAGTGGGGCGTGGTCGGTGGTGCAGGTGGTGGAAGACTAGCTGGTGGTCGTTGGTGGTGTAGGTGGTGGACTCACCAGAGCTGATGGCGAGCTGGGTGCTGTGGTAGGCGAGCTCGGTGAAGACGAGCTGCTAGCTCCCCTGCTCCCTCGAAGTGGATGTAGTCGATGACGAAGTCTCTGATGGTCGAAGTCGAGCCGTCGTCCATCGTGCCTTGTCCCAGGTCCAACCTCGCCCTTCGTCGAACACGACGTCACGGGAGATGCAAACGCGCTGTGTTAGCATGGTTGAGGATGCGGGGTGTGCTCTGGTTGTCGAGCTTGCCGACGTGGTTGAGCTCCTTAGCGAACGCCAAGTAGCCGAAGACGCGGAGGTGGCTCACCACCGTCTTGCGCCCATGTCAGGCCTCGTATGGTGTCTTGCCATCGAGGTCCTTGGTGGGCGAGCGGTTGAGCAGGTGAACGGCGGTCATCACCGCCTCACCCCAGTAGATCGCCGGCATCCCTCTCTGCTTGAGGAGGGCGTGGGCGGTGGCCGCCACCGTCTGTTGCTGGGTGTATGGGGGCGGAGAAGTGGTGCTGGATCCCCTCGTCGGCGTAGTACGCCGCGAGCTCAGCCGCGGCGAACTCGCCACCGTTGTCTGTGCACAGTACCCGAAGCTTGCGGCCGCACTCCTCCGCGGCTGCCTTGGTGTCGAGCAGGACCGCCCACATGTAGCGGGACGCGTTGTCGATGAGGAGGAAGAAGGATTGCGGAAGCTCGCCTAGCGGGGGAAGGGGAGCCGCCGCTGTTTGGTGAGGACGCAGGTGTCGTAGAACTGCTCCACGTGGTCGACGTGCGGCATGCCTTGCATCATCTCCTTGTTGCCGAGCTGCTTCAGGGCCGTGAAGTTGAGGTGCCCAAAAGCGCTTGTGCCACCGCCAGGCGTCGTTGTCGCGGTGAGCTGCAAGACGCCACCTGCACGTGAAGGACATAGAAGTGGTTGCTCCCTCTGTTCACCTTGGTGAGAAGGCAAAGGCGGTGACGGCGACCCCAGATGCACAGGACCCCATGCTCGATCTCCACGTGTGAGCCGTTTTCATCTAGCTGTCTCAACCTGATGATGGAATTCCTCAACGTGGGGATGTAGTAGACGATGGTGAGCACCCGGTCCTCGCCGGTCTTGGCTGTGAAGACGATGGAGCCGACATCCTTGATGTCCACGGCGGAGGCGTCCCCGAACTTGACGGAGCCTCGCACGCCGGAGTCCAAGTTGGAGAAGTACTCCCGCTTCCTGATCATGTGGTGGGTGGCACCGGTGTCGAGGTACCGGCCACCGATCATGTCGTTGCTGGTCCCAGTGCCGAGGAAGATATGGGCGCGCGGCTCGTCGAGGTGGAGTAGAGCGGCGGCGGTTGGCGCAGGAGGGGAGTCCACTCAATGCTCCCGTGTATGAGGAACAAAGCCGACTCGTCACCCTCCTGCACTTGCACGACGTGTACCTGACCATCGCGCTTTGCCTTCTGGCAGTCCTTAGCTCAGTGGCTGGTCTTGCCACAGTTCTTGCATGTTTCGTCGTGGGTAGCCTTGCGCTCGCTGTTGGCGCCGTCAGGAGCGCCACCACACGCCTTGTCTTGCTTGCGCGGCCGGCGCTTGCGGTTGCCCGACGAACCCGAAGCCTCCCCTTTTTTCGCTCCCACTAGCGGGCGAGCAACTGCTGCTCGGTGAAGAGAAGCTCGCCACCGATGGTGATCGGTTCTAAGGGAGGTAGCTGCTCGCGGTGGTCGACGGCCTTGAGGTGGCCTGTCACCTCGATCGTCAGCTCGGAGAAGTCCAGCAACGTACTTCTTGGGGACGACGCGGAGGATCCTCTCGACGACTCTCCTCGTCGATGTCGTCGTCGCCGTACCGCGCCAACTGCTGCATCAGGGTGGAGAGACGGAGAGCCGTCGTTGATGTCCTCGCCCAGCTTGAAAGCCAGATTTTCCCACTCCTGACGCAGCTTCTGTAGCGTGGCTCCGCGGGCGTGGTTGAGGCTGATGCGTGCGTCGACGATGGCGTCGCAGGCATCCTTGGCGGTCTCCTTGTTCGCAAGGGTGGGCGCCATCTCCGGCGGAATAGCAGCAAGAAGGGCCTCCAGCACCCGCCGATCCTCGGCGAAGTCGGCGTCGCCGTACCGCACCGCGTCCCACATGTGCCTCGCCGGCATCTTTACCTTCATCACCATAGACCACTCTATGTAGTTGGTCTTGGTGAGCATGTGCCATCTGCCGCCGGCGCTAGAATCCTTGATGATGGTCTGGACGATTGGAGGGGAACCGAGCCGGCCATGGCGACCACGGCGCTGGTCTAGGGAAGGGGAGGCGCGCCGCCTGTCAGGGTTCCGCGCACTAGCGTCCCGTCCGCCCTACTCCCAGTCCTCTAAGTCGCGTCCGTACCGTGCCCGTGCCTCCCGCTCAGCGAAGTCCCGCTTTGCCTCTAGTCGCACCACCCGCTCCCGCTACCGCTGGCCTCTAGCTCGCGCTTGACGCGTGGATCCCGCGCGCCTTGCGCGTTCACATCACATCGGTCCCGCGCGTGTAGCACGTCCGCGTCGCGGTTGCCCGTCTCGCGTCTGCCTAGGCCGTCTGCATCGCGTTGTGGAGCAGCAGCAGCCGCCGCCGCCGCCTGAGCAGCCGCCACGGCCTCGCTGGTCGTCTCAGCGGCCCGCTCGGCGGCTGCGAGCCGCTCCGCCCGAGCAGCCACTGCGGCTCGGTCCACTGCCTCCTACTCACGCCGCTCTGCCTCCTCGATGCGCGCTGCGTGCGTGCCCGCCTCCCTGGCCGCGTGTGCGTCGTCCGCCGCCGGTCTCGTGTGGATGCTTGCTGGCCCCACCTGCTGGAGGTAGTTGACTCGTTGGAGATGGAGTGGGTGCGGTTGGACCAGTGACTCATGGCGACGGGATTCGTTGCTGCCGATGCGTGTGTCGACGATAGCGTCCTAGGCATCCTTGGCGGTCACCTTGTTCGTGAGGGTGGGCGCCATCTTCGGCGCAACAACAACAAGAACGGCCTCCAGCGCCCGCCGATCCTCGGCGAAGTCGGCGTCACCGTACCGCACCGCGTCCCACATGTGTCGCGCCTGCATCTTCACCTTCACCACCATAGACCACTCGTTGTAGTTGGTCTTGGTGAGCATGGGCCATCCGCCGCCGGTGCCAGAATCCTTGACGACGGTCTGGACGATGGTAGGGGAACTGCGTCGGCCATGGCGACCGCGGCGCCTGTCCGGGGAAGGGGAGGTGCACCGCCTGTGAGGGCTCCACGTGCCAGCGTCCCGTTCGCCCTGCTCCCAGTCGTCCAGGTTGCGTCCGTATTGCGCCCGTGCCTCCCACACAACGAAGTCCCGCTTTGCCTCCAGCCGCACCGCCCGCTCCCGCTGCCGCTGGGCCTCCAGCTCGTGCTTGATGCGTGGATCCCGCGCGCCTCACGCGTTTACATCGCGTCCGTCCCGCGCATGTCGCGCGTCCACGTCGCGGTCGCCCTCCTTGCGTTCGCCTAGGCCGCCCGCATCACATCGCAGAGCGGCAGCAGCCGCTGCCACCGCAGCCTCCCTGGCCGTCTCAGCAGCTCGCTCGGCTGCAAACTCAGCGCCCCGAGCCGCTCCGCCCGAGCAGCCACCGCCGCCCGGTCCGCCGCCTCGTGCGGCTGCCTGGCGGTGCCGCTTGCTGGAGGTAGTCGAGGAGTGGGAGCGGTTGGACCAATGACTCATGGCGACGGGATTGGGATGGGGTAAGGTAGAACTCAGATGAACTTAGGCTCTAGATACCATTTGTTAGAGATAGACACAGATTTGGGGCTATATTTTCCATTACTTAGCCTTGCCACAAACCATGGTAGGTTGGGGATACATATAGAGTAGCACATTTGTCCTTAAGAAAGGATTACAACATATTCCAACTACTAATGTAGATGCTATTAGGATAAGATAAGGGTGCTGACATAGCCACCAACTACTCTAGATAAGCACAAGAGTTATAGAGGTCTATCATTCTCCCCTTAAGTCTTGTGTGGTGCCTTCTGGGGAATTTGAGACATCCCAATCCTGGCGCGAAGCTCCTGGAACTTGAACCGCCCAAGGGACTGAGGAAGTCGGCGAGATGGTCCTGGGTGTTGATGTAGTCGGCCTTGATGCTCCCCTCATCCAAGCAGCTTCTGATAAAGTGGTACTTGATCCTGATATGCTTGCTGTGCTCATGGAAGACGTGGTTCTTCGCCAAGGCCAAGGCGGACTTGTTGCCCACCTTGAGCTCCACTGCTTGTGCGTCTCTGCCAAGGAGATCGCCTAGCAGCCGAGGCAGCCACAGAGCCTGAGTCAAAGCGGTAGTGGCAGCGATGTACTCCGCCTCGCAATTGGATAGAGCCACCACCTGCTGCTTGACCGACTGCCAGCTGATCAGACACTTGTTGAGGAAGAACAGCGTCCCGCTGGTGCTCTTGCTTGTGTCGATGTCGTCGGTGAGGTCGCTGTCGCTGTACCCGATGAAGTGCTTCGCGCCGGGGCAAATCGGGTAGTGCATGCCGTAGTCGGAGGTGCCCGCGACATAGCGAAGGATCCTTTTGATGGCCTATTGATGCTCCGTGGTCGGTCGCTAGCGAACGCGAGGTCCGGCCTATTGATGCTCATACGCCGTGGCCAGCATGACGGCGTTGTTGAGGGTCTGCGGTAGACGAAGTGCAACATCGGTCTTGAGAGGATTCTGGAGCCTGGCCAGGAATAGCTGGACCTGATACGACTCCGTGAGTTCCGCGTCGTGGCGCTCCAAGGTCAGGAATCGATCGGAGTAATCGAGCACCGATCCCGTGCAATGGAGCGTGGCAATCTCTTCGGTCATGGGCTGCCCTAAGCGCTGGAGAACAAGTTGTGCAAAGCGGCTCCACGATGGGGCATCTCCGGTGAACTCTAGCCGATAGTACCAGAGTTGGGCTGTGCCAGTCAGGGGCAAGCGACTCATACCACACCTTGCGGTGTTACGGCATGTGTTGACCATGTGTTGACCCTGGAAGAACGTCTTGCAACAGTTGAACCAAGGGAGGATCCTCCTTGCCGTCGGACACCGGGAAATCCAGCTTGGCCCTGGGGTGGAAGCGAATGGTCATCGAGATCATTGTAGTCTTGTGCTGCGCGGCGAACGTAGTGGCCATCGCGTGCATCCTGCTATGGGTCCCAATGGTCGTGGTTGTCCCTAGGCTGTGGGCGTAGTCGCAGGAGGCGGTGGCTAGAGCCCCAAGTCCCGCCTGCTGTCGTCGGACTCTGGCGCCGGGTAGACAGGGAGCTTGCCCTCACAGCGAGGGTGGTCCAGGCAGCTGACTGCAAGATTCAGTGCATGAACTTGCTCGGCGGTCTTGAAGGCAGAGAGGCATGTAGCGTGATGACTTTCTCTGGAGTCCATCGAGTTTCTTGGCGAAGGGGATAAGTGGTTTGAAAGTGGTGAACTAGGTGGTATGGTCAGTGAGCTTGGCCACAATGTCCACGAGAGTTGTGGCCATCTGGTCAGCCGCGACGGTGAGTAAGGTGTTGTCACCCATGGAGATGGAACCAGAGCTATCTGATAGCAGGTTGTCACAAGCAGAGGAAGGAGGATGATTGGTGCTTGGAATATGGCGTACTCCCGCGTCCCAAAATAAATGCAACTCAAGAGTTTGAAATTTGTCTCCAAAAGAATGCTACTGAGACCCGCCTGTCAAAAGATGACACAGCGTCCGGATGCTTCTCGTCCACACAAACCACAACATTGGAAGAAATAGCCGGCAACTGGAATGTACTAGCGGGAATGAGGAAAGGATGGGGCTGATATTTACAGAGGAAGGGGCATTTTTGTAATTTTGCACCTAGCATTGGTTTGTGTGCCCAACCCTAGAATTGCATTTAATCTGGGACAAAGGGAGTAGCTTATAATCAAATGCAGTGACAGGACGCGGCCTTGGACCTCGACGGTGCGGCGGAGCAATGGTGGAACTCAACGTCGCGCTGAGAAGGCAGCGCCAAGAGGAACTAGAGATAGATCAATCTAATGCCTAACTTACTATGCTGGATCAAAGGCTTATATTCTACCCATGTCCAGCCACACAAAGGGCTAACCGAATCTGTTACCCCTAAAAATATGAAAGGTTTTCGTCCAAAGGATTCGTGTGCGCGCCTAAAACTATACGGAATCGTCTTACGCTCCACTCCGCTCCATTGATTCCCCGATATGCAATATGAAACCGAACTGTGCATGCCCACATGCAAACCTGCTACTTGCATGCCCACACGTAACGCATTGGAAGACTTGATAAAGGCCGCCCACCTCTTAGCCACGTTGCGAAAGACCTGAAGATGGACGTTCTTGGGCTCGACATCAGCCGCAAACTCATCGGCAGATGGCGACGAGAAGAAGCGGGCAACACGGAGGCCGGCGTCCAGCCTTTTTTTTTTTCTGGAATACGAAGGAGAGCTGCGTATCATTGCATTAAGATAGGGAAAAAAAGGAAGGCTCAAGATAGCCAATACAAAACTCACAGCACACCTTAGGATTTTTCTGTTACAAGCGCGCTTGTTCATAATAAGAAACGACCAAAACCTCAACTATAGGAGCCTCGCGTGCCTCCGTCGCACTGCCAGCAGCTTCATCACGCCGCCGCTCATCAACATCCAACCTGTTGGCGAGGCCTGACATGCGTAGCATTTGCATGGGCGCTTGAGCAGGAGGAGCGCGCACATGGTGATGCGGCGGTCAGCGTTGGGAGGAGCTCCACGAGAACGTAGACATCGCCCACCTCCATGGCCTTGGCGCGTGAAGCACCGTGGGAGCGCGCTGTGACGTCGAGGATCATGTCTAGCGCGAGGGAGCTCAGCCTCGCTGAAGCATCATCGGACAGGAGCTCGAGGAGGGACTTGAAAGTTCTTGACGTGTACACCAGGCCGTCAAACAGAGACCGTGTCGACCGCGAAACCGAGACCGTCCCGCGCCGTCAAACTGAGATCGTGTCATTCGCGAAACCGAGGCCGCTGTGCCCGTCAAATTATGTTAATTGAACATTAATCATAAAGATGGATCTGACTATAAATGGAATGTTGCAAATATTTCGTTCAAAGTATTGTTTTTTGGAAATACTTGAACACAGTCAAATTTAAATTATCGTGGTACTATTTTCCTCCGGTGCAATGCATGGGCATGATTCTAGTAAATAAAACAAACTAAAAGCAAATCTATCTATCGTATATGATCATCTCTAGGCAGGCAGCTGCGTATCGTCCTTCTTGTTACACTGGCCGTATTGAAGGCCCCACATGACTGTTTTCTAATGTATTCCTGACTCCAAACTAACTAAACATTAATATACAATTTGTTGATACCTCTACTCTTTTAGTTTAATTTTGTTGCACATTGCATGTTTTTTTTCTTTTAAGGAGAAAAAAAATCTCAGACTTATATGGGGTAGCACATGTTCACATTCACAATCAATGCTGTAGATTGTAACTGAAAATGTATGTGCAAAAAATCCATGTTTCAATTTTCATTAAAATAATACGATTTTAAGTCCGGCAGGATCATAATTTTATGATTGATTACAGTCAAATGGTAAAGATACTACCTAGATCAGGATCCTGGTAGCCTTTTTAAAGTTCCCTTGTACCTTCATCAAGGTTTTTAGTTTGTGACAATTGGTTTTTCAATTATTCCAGCTTTATTGAGATGTACCTTAGGCCACCTTTTGCTTCTGAAGAAATGAAGATTGATGATTGGATTAAGGTTAGGCAATGTGGAATAAGATACTACCTATCTCTCGGAGACCAGAGGATTGTTGACAAGTACTTCATAATCCGTCCAAAAGCTGAGTTTGAGGTATACACTGATCTTCAAAGGATCTGTTTTATGTTTCCTTAAGTTGCTGAGTACTGAAAACTTGCATTGGTTTGTCATTCTGGCAAAAGAATAGGTGTGGCTTACTAAGCTGAAACAGCATGTACTGCCAGTGTTTAGAGCACAGTGCAAACTAACAGTGTGCTTCACTCAGGCATGCAATAGATGTTAGGCTATTTTCCTCAAATATGCAGGAGAGCTGTTACATGCACAACAACACATACTCAAAACTATGGTTACATTAGTGCCCTGGAAATAAAATGAATTATCACATCTAGTAGGCATTGAGGAACTTCACAGCAAGCTGTGCTTGCCCTTTGTATACTTGGTGATGCTTTGTGGAAAATGCAACTGTTGCCTTCTTTTCATATCAACCAAAAGCTCCCAGAGTTATTGGAATGAGCACAGGGCTTTGACTTGTAACAGGGGGCGACTGAGGGCCAGAGTCAAGCCCTGACTGCTCTGTGCTTGGTAGAGGAGATTGAGGGAAATAGATTTGAAAGCAATGGTAATACACGAGAGAACAGTAGATTGATTAGGGCCTGTAGAGTACAGGGGCATATACAGGCAAGGATGATCTACGGTTAATGTCAGATATCCTTGCCTATTATGTCTAATGATCAATCTATAGAAAACCATGGCGGGCTCAAGGCCCAGATGCCTACAACCGTGAGCAGCCCGAATCAAGTCGTTGCGGGCCTCTAGGAAGGTGGGGATGGGATGCCTAAACTGAATGTGCATGCCAATAGAGAGGCAAAGTGCTCGTTGAGGCCACAGACGACGTTGAGGATGGCATGCGGTCCTCTGAGATCACCAAGGGTGTCTGCCATGTTCTTGAACTTACAACAGTAGTCGGTGACGGAGAGGTCGCCTTGGACAAAGTTTTGAAAGGCGGTGTCGAGGTAGATGGCGCGCTGTTCGCGATTGGCAAGGAATTGGTGTTCCAGGGCAATGTTTTCAAGTCGTCCAGTCGAACCTAGTCGCCATAGGACCGACTAGGACGATTAATCACGATTAATCGCGATTAATCGGACGACTTGTACAAGTCGGGGACCGATTAGGACGATTAATCACGATTAATCGCGATTAATCGGACGACTTGAAAACATTGTTCCAGGGCAAGCCAGATGGCACGTGCAGTGTGCCCGGACGATCTCCTTGAGGTTGCTTGAGATGTTGCCGTAGAGTCCGTAGAGCCACGACAGGACAACACAGTTCATGCGTGCTCAGTCTAGGAAGGTATGATCGGTAGCATCATCAAGGATGTGGCGCTAGAGGCAGTACTTCCCGAGGATGAGAAGGATCTGACTGCGCCAGTGGGTGTAGTTGTTGGAGTTGATGTCGAGGACAGCGGGGATGAGGCTGCGTATGGTCTGCACGTTGACAGCTTGAGCGTGTGTTAGCATGTTTACTGCTTCCTTTATTACTAGCTGGCTGACGCCTAGGAACCTCCCCTGGCTGTCACCTATTTACTCCCCCTCTTTACTGCTAGAATTTACTTCTCTTTACTGTTAGACGGCTGATGCCTGGGAATCTTCCCTGGCTGTCGCCTGTGTGCTTCCCCCCCCTCTCTCTCATGTTAGTCTAGCTCCAATATAAATCCCTGTAATCTGGTTTACTCAATATGAATGAATACAAGAGCTAGTTCATCCTCTATCAGCGTGCAGGTTGATGAATTCTAAAGCAGTGGAATTTGTAAATCTGAAAGTGGAAATACTACCGGAAGCATTACATATTACTCCCTCCGTTCCAAATTATTATAAGATGTTTTGGTTTTCTAGATACATTGCTTTTACTATGTATCTAGACGTAGTGTATATCTAAGTGCATAGCAAAAGCTATGTATCTTGAAAAGCCAAAATGTCTTATAATTTGGAATGGAGTACATATTATCATAGAAGCTTGTTTGTGCTGCAAACCTGCAAAATATTGGTAGCAAATGATCTTAATTTATTTGAGAACAACACTAAAACTCAAATATTCTTTTGTATCTTCTACATTATTACACTCCTTAAGATTAAATATTTATATTACATTTAAATCTCTCCCAACTAGCAAGTGTTTTTCATAGTTCAATTAGGTGAAGCCCTCCTATAATGAAGAGTTAAATTGTTTCATAGGAGCACTATGTATCACTTAAAAATTGCAGCAACGTGATGAGATGTTCTGAACGTGCTGCATGTTTCTGAATTATTTCAGGTTGGAAGAACAACTCTTGGAGGATTGTTGGCCTTGGGGTACAGTGTTGTTGTTAGCTTTAAGCGTACATGCACATCTGTCAATAGAGATCAATTACTGATAGCGGCAGAGACCATTGACACCCTAAACGAGACCTTTTTGGTATTAAAAGGTCCAAGTAGAAAGGTATACATTCTTCTATGCTGGGTGATGAGTTATGACTCAGTTGTGCTTTTTGGTGCTCTTGATTTTTTCTGGATTCTCAGGAATTTTTAAGAGATCAAACATGATGTCCATTCTTGGGTTTTGCAACATCTAGCATGTCATGGTCATCGTTGAATCTGATTAATGCTAACTTTTATCTTGTGCTAAAATTGTTCTATTTCGTCCTTGAAATTCATAATTCTTGAATTTGGGTAATGTCTGCCTTTTGGCTTAAAATATTTAGGGTGGCTTACAGGTGTTCTTATAACTAGTCAGTATTCCTATAATGCATATTATCACCTTTTCATCTAAAGCATTTGATGACTGAATTTGACAATTGTGTACTTCAACTGTTTGTTATACATGTTTACTTCTAGGAACCTTATGAAATTCGAACTCTTCAGGTTCCTAGAGTTCACAATGTTTAGGCTATAGGATCTTTTATGCTGTGAATTTAATAGAGGTATGAAATTGAAAGATTGTTGCTCTTAATTCCAAGAGAAAGATATATCTATGATTATGAATTCTGAACGATGTCCTGATTTCTTTTTATGTTTGTTGTGAACTTGTGATTGAACCTTGGTTAAAGTTTGATAATTTAACTTACTTACATAATTTAGACTGTTGTAGTTGAGGCTTCAAAGCTTGGTATAATTTGACTGATTTCTTTGTATGTTTGTTGTGAACTTGTTATTGAGCCTTGGTTAAAGTTTGATAATTTAACTGACTTACATAATTTAGATTGTTGCAGCAGAGGCTTCAAAGCTTGGTATAAAGGGACCATGGATCACAAAGTCATACTTAGAAATGATCTTGGAGAGCAAAGGTGTAATATCTTGTATTCCCTTAGTTTGCAACCGGACCTTCTTGCTAATAAGTTCCGCATTGATCTTAGGGGTTCCACGACTTAATACACCACCACCAGTATCAAGCACACTGCTAACTGAAAGTCAAGAAAAGAAAATTGCTGCACCTAAACCTATTCGTGTTTCTGCTGAAAACATTACAAATCTTGATGACTTGATGCAACCATGGACGAGATCTCCGCCCAAAAAGTTGGAACAGGAACATGTTTTGGCAAAATGGCAGTTTATCCCAGGTTGTTAACTTTAACTTGGTATTGGAATTTCGTGAAACTGTTTCCATGGAAAGAAAAGTAGAATAGCTTAGGACCACAGAGTCCAATGTATAGTATGATGATTATGTACTACATGTTTTCAGATTCTTCTTCAAGAAGTAACATCCAGCTAGCTCCTCTGCCAGATTCTTATGACCTGGATAGGGGCCTTCTCCTATCAGTTCAAGCAATTCAGGTAAATGTTGCCATGAGTCCTATGCATTGTTAGCTTGTATACATATTTAATAGATATCTCATTAAACGTGTATCATGTTATCTGTCAGGCATTGTTGGAGAACAAAGGATACCCTGTCATTGTTGGGATTGGTAATGCTTCCACCCTTTCTTTTTCTAACATAGTGGAACATGTTTAGTATTTAGACTGAAGTTGTAGACCAAACATCTACCTTGCAGTACTTGATAGGTAAAAAAGCTATACCTGATTCTTCTGTCTTTGAAACCATTCAGTTGGTCTTAGAAATCCAAATATCCTAGCAATTTCATATTCTCATATTCACTCGGAATGAAGTCCTACTGAGTCTGTCAGTATCCTAATTGAATGGATATGCAGGGACGGTAGCCTCTTTGACTGGAAAACGACGAAAACTCTAGACAGTCATACAGTTATGAGGACAGAAATGTTCTTGTTCTGAGCGTGAGTGGTGCATGCTTGGATAGACTATTAGATGTAGCCAGAACTGCATTTTTATCGCTGTATACTTTTGTGAATTGGGTTGTCCAAGTATTAGTATCATTGCTGGGCTTATTGCTTTTGTGTTCCTGTTGTGATTACGTATCATGCTGTCTTGGTGTCGATTTGAATGTAGATTCGATATATACATTGATTATGATCAGTGATGGTAACTCTTGGGGCATTCCTAGTGTGGTGAAAAAGGACCTTAAGGCTGAGCAGGCACCTTTTAAGGGATACATTATACTCTAGACATCATTCTTAGCCATGAAAATTAAAGACCTCCCTCTAGGCTTGAGACCTGACCACAATTAACAAAATTTGCAACAAATTGCACTGTTTCTTGTTGTCAGACATTGCCCATGGGAGAGAACGAGGATGATGCTTTGTGTTGTTTCCCACCTTGGGAGAGAAGTAGAAAAGAGGGGGTAAAGGATCCAATGGGAAGGCCGCCAGAGTGAAAAGTGGGGGACTAGATGAGGATGTTGCCCCATGGAGTGGAGGGTCATCGATATCTGCCAAGCTGACATGACATTTCACCCCAGCTTTCCTCCTCGCCCAATCCCTCCTTCCCTGTACACCACAGATTGACTCTGGGCGTCCTGGATCTAAACGATGGGTCCTGTGATTAGTGGCACTATGGTGATGATGAAGGAAGGAGGAGAGAGCTGCTTGATGGGGGATGGAGATAATATAGGAAAGCAGGATTGCGTGGAATGAATGGATTGATTAGGATTGTAGAGGAGGGCAGTACATATAGGCAGCCCTTGAGGTAGTTTAGGAAGGCCTACAATCAAGGGATGCCTACAACCAAGGGATGCTGATCCTAATCCTAATCAAGCCTATAATCAAGGCACGGCTGACTCAACCATGCCAGGTACACACGCATACAAGGCACACATATATGTCTAACAGATAAGGGCGGTAACTCGGGGGTTAATCTGGGTGCAAGACAATGCGAAAGATTGTGGGAAATGGATTCGGCGCATAGAATAAGGAGGTTGGGAAAAATGCTATATATACTTTTCATTGATATGGGAATCTCATCTTGAACTTCACCAGGACCTTATACATAACAAAAACTTTATCTCCACTTCTTAAGGCTCATTGTGACCTTATACACTGGCAAAATATTGGGAAATTTCAAATGACACAACAATATCGAGTACATCACTATTGAGGCATGCATGGAGTATTAGTTTTGTGTCTTTTTGGATATTCTGCTATAGTTGCACTCATTCTCTCCTATCTCTCCCTTCCCCTTCCCCTCCCCCTCCCCCTCTCCCTCTCTCCCTCTTTCCCTCTCTCCTCTCCCTTTTGCTCGCTCTTGCTTCACATTTCGTTAGAGGGTTTTGGTTTAAGCGCTTAAGTTAGTACTATTTGACCTCTCACTCTTTGTAGGTGGTCCTAGTGGATCGGGAAAGACAAGTTTAGCTCAGAAGATGGCAAATATAATTGGCTGTGAAGTTGTAAGCTTGGAAAGTTATTACAAGCCTGAACAAGTGAGAGATTATAAGTATGATGATTACAGCTCATTGGATATTGCTTTGCTCACTAAGGTGATGTATCCCCTTTTTTGTTTCCTATGCTAACATACACTTCAAACTCCTCGAAATTTCTGAACATGCAAAGTTAGTCAGAACTGGTGGTAAGGCAGCTATTGAATTTCCTTCTCTTAGTATCAATGCAGCTGGCATACATATGACTCTGATACTATGGTATTTTGAAGGTGTGGCAATTAATTATTCTGAAAGTTAGCAAGCACAGATGCTGATATTAGCATTTTTCCACGTTCAGAATAAATATATAAACTTAAACAATGTAAAGGATGAATCAGCTGATAAAAAAATCAATAGAAATGAGCTGATATCCATTTTACATGCCAGAATCATGGCTGTACATAGCGGTAAGCCGGTAACAAAGATGAAGAGCATATTCTCATAACTGGCTTGCTATGTACTTCAGTTGAAAAGCTGGTGGGATAGCTAACTGGTGAACTTGCAAAACATGCTCAAACTGATCAACATAAGTTGAAATTGTAGTTGACATTTTACTCACAGTATAGAAGGAAGAGAACATCTAACCTCTCTACTTGAGTACTTGACAGCTCTGGACCAACTTCATTCCTTGCTAAAACAGGACAATTTAAAGTGAATCGTGGTGTTACTCCATCCTGTTTTATTGAACCTGATAAACATTAAATGCTGTGGATCCATTATACCATCAAATCCATGAAACCTTCCCTTTTGCTGCTTTTACATGTGCATGAAGAGTACTTCATTCAAAAATCAAAAGGCATCTGCAATATCAATTATTCATCTTGAAGCTCTAAAGTCTAAGCATAGTACCAAGATCTGTGCATTAATATAAATCTAGTAAGGTCCAGTACTCCAGTTTTTGGTTGCTGTGCTATGGAATCTAGTCTGTTACCCCGGGAAAGAAATGAGCGACTTTGAAATGACACCACAATGCCTGAGCTTAAAGGAGTTGGTTCATGGTCTAGTGGTTCTTTAAATATGGATCAACCTCAAAAGGCCTCTATAAAATTGGTCTATGTGCTGATCGGTTTTGCACTTATATTATGATGAAATAGAGTAGATTGGTACAGTTTAAGGTGTTAATTCATGATATGAGCAAGTAGATTGTTTATTCGCTACTGTGTTTAAAATGTGTACATGAATTATTATAACACAGAACATTATGGAAATCAGAAATAGTCATAAAGCGGAAGTTCCTTGCTTCGACTTCGAAAATTTCAGCAGAAAGGGGTTCAAGGAGCTTCAAGTATCCGAGGAAAGTGGAGTGGTAAAGTATATATCCATCCAAGCCTCTCATCGAGTACATTTTACTTTGTTTCAACGGGCTATTTTTTTTATTGTTCTATGCATTTTTTTTTTGAAATTTGTCAACTATTCCTCTGGTGCATTGTAATATTTTCTGAATATGCAATTCCATACCTCCGTTCGAATGGTTGTCAGTTTCATTAAATGGTATGCTTATAGTAGCTAAAGGGCGTACCCAGTGCAGAGAGCTCCCGCTCTGTGCGGGGTCTGGGGAAGGGTGTTAGTGGCAAGCCTTACCCTCGCTTGTGCAATGCGAGGAGACCGCGACTCGAACCTGGGACCTTCCGGTCACAGGCGGTAAGACTCTACCGCTTGCACCAGGCCTGCCCTTCATGATAGATTAATGAAATGTAAAGCTGAGATAATTGAAATATTTGTATTTAAACAAATGGAGACACTGGGTCAAATTAGGTTGAGATTGATAATATTGTTTTCCAAATATTTATACTTCTCTTTAGGTACTTACTCCCTCCGTTTTAAATTATAGTTCACTTTTTTTTTCCTCGAACTACAAAGGAGAGCTGCATGTCATTTCATTATGATAGAAGAAAAAAAAAATAAAACGAGCTGGGTTTAGAAAGAACCAGGACTTGATGTTCCCAACACACACACAAGGCAGACTATGCTTGTGACAAAAAAGAAAACATGACCATCCTACCACATCAGTGGCTAACCCCCCAGCCCCTGGGGTCAGTGACCTAGCTAGAAGGTCACTGAGCTTGGAAGCACCTGCCATGCACCAAAGACTGCACTCACCCCCTATGGTTTGTAAAAGCGCTTGAACGTTTGGAGAAGCTCCTTCAAATACAGAAGAGTTCCAAAGTTTCCAACTTCCCAGGAAACAAGAATGATGATGGAATTGAAGCCCTTCCTCATCTCCTTCGGCACCCTTCTGATAGCCAACCTCCACCACCAGAGAAATTAGATGTCGTTGGCGAAGGTGCAACAGCGACAAAGTTCAAATGTTGAAGAATCAAGGCCCAGACCTGCCATTTGCTTGCTTGGCTGATTTCTTTGTGCTCCATCCTGTGCTTGGTGCTCTGTTCTGCTAGGTCTGCTGTCGGCTCTGTGCCCATGCATTCAATCTTCTGTTGTCCACCAATTTGCTTCATCTTCTGCTGCTAGAGTATGTGGAGGCCTATTTCCTAAATTCCATTGCATCAGTGTCCATCCAAGTCCAATTCTACACATCACAGTTCATCCAAGCCGTGTGTCCACAAATTTATTGTCAGATCAGCATTTTTTTTTCTTTGGTTAGCTGAGTCTGTCCATTTAGCTAATCATCATCATCATTGATGCGACTATGCCCTCTTGGTCTCTTTTGTAGCCCATTTTGCTACGCTTCATGATCAATGACCGTTTATTTTGTCGTCATCACCATTCTATCCTACTGCGTGCCATCTTGCAGCAGTGAGTGATCTCTCTGCTTCCTTTGGCTTGATTTGACACATCTCTATATTATTGTCGAGTTTAAAATCTCCAAAGCAAGGTTCATAGTGATGGGATAAGCCTCTGTGTTGGCTGCTCTTTGTGGGGCTGCAGCATATGGTCCTTGTGGCTGCATGGTGGTCTTGCTGCCCATCAAGGACAACATCCTGGCTGGCTAGGACAACATCTTAGCATCAAGGACATCATCCTTGACTGGTTAGGACAACATCTTAGCATCTAGGACAGCATCTGTTTTTAGGACAGCATGTTAGCATCTAGCATCTTGGCATATGCTTGGCTGGCTAGCAGCCTATAAATATGTATCCCCAACCCCTCAGGTTGGCATGACATTTGTGTGAGAAATAAATCAGAAAATTGCCCCAACTCCTAGTGTCATCCCTTCTCGATGAGAGTAAGAATTCTGCTACTACCAAGAGTAAGAATTCAACGACTAACACATAGTTGAAGAGTGAAGTACTGTTTTGTGAAGACTTGAGGTATTTGCTGAAATACAGGTTGTGAAGGCAGTACCCTCTTGTGGAGATCATTTTTTACATCGACGTTGTTCAAGAGTTGCACGCTTTGACAACATCTTCTACTTTGGATTTTGGATGCTTTTATATTTGAAGTCTAGTGCATAGTGCCAACTCTCCAAATGCAACGACATTGCGTTCACGTTGCATTTGAGAGGGGGTGTTAAGATATAATAGTCAAGGGTATTAGTGTAATCTCATAGTCTTCGGTTTCCCTCTTGTGTCTCTCATGTGCTCTATATATAGTAATCCTTATTGGGCCTCAATATTATCATCCAATTCAGTCTCTCTTTATTCGTAACAAATGGAACCCAGCATAGGGCCTAAACGAAACAGTAGGGGTCTGTTAATGACTATTAAGCGTGCGTAAACGTACGATTAATTACATTTTTTAGAACCATGGATTCTCCATATAGTACATCTATTTAAGCTTGTAGGTTTTAATATATTTTTTGAAATGGCACGCAGCTCTCCTGCGTCCTTCGCGATTTTTTTTTTCAAAAAACACAGTCAAACTTAGAGAAGTTTGACTTAGGACAAAACCAAAGTGAGCTACGATTTGGAACAGAGGGTGTATTACAATCTGCAATGCTTAGATTTCATGGATGAGGAGTGATCCTTTCATGATTTACATTTGGATACCAGGTCATCTTTGAAGGTGTCTATACTTTACATCCTGCTATAAGGAAATTTCTGGATTTGTGGATTGCAGTTGTAAGACCCTTCTCAAATCTTCAACAAATTTCTAGTCTGGTTCCATCATCTTGCTATATCATTGTAAATATTTCTTTTGAGATTAACATATTCCCTGGCACTAGGTTGGTGGAGTTCATTCACACCTTATTGCAAGAATACAGAGAGACAAGAATCGTGCTGGCTTTTCTATTTCCCAGACTGAAATCATGACCACTGTGTTTCCACTGTTTCAGCAATACATTGAACCACATCTTGTCCATGCTCATGTTGGTACAAGAAACATAATTGTTGACCTATTTTTTTTCACCTTACATAACTGTCCAATATTCTGCTGTTATGATGCTTCCAGTAAGTTTGTGTACTTATGCATTCTTATTTCTCCACTTGCTTGGCAGCTTAAGATTCAAAACGATTTTGATCCTGTGCTCTCTCCAGAAAGCTCGCTTTTTGTGTTAAAAAGTAAAAAACAGGTAAATATACAACTTTATATTCCCACATTTCCTATGTTCACCCTCGGCGCTAAGTGATAGTTGGGAGGCAGATCATTGCTTTGTACCAAATAGGTCATTGGTATGCTTAGCTGACTACCCTGGGGGGGGGGGGGGGGGGGGGGGGGATAGTGTCACTAGAGCCTAGATAGTTTGCCTAGGTTAGATAAACCTACTACTGGGGTTTTATATCTGAGCACCTAGGAAGCCATCTAGGGAAACAATGCGCATTCCATGTTTTGTGTGGTGATGAGTTTTTGCTCTATTGTTAGGTGTCATACCAAGACATACTGAAGGTACTAGATGCTAGTAAAGTCTGCAGTTCTGTCCAGAACTTTACTGATGTGTACTTACGGCTTCCTGGCATACCAACAAATGGCCAGCTGACAGAAGGTGAGTGTATCCGGGTCAGAATTTGTGAAGGAAGATTCGCATTGTTGATAAGAGAGGTATGCACACTTAATTGTTTTTTCAATATGTTTCTTTGACATGGGTCTGTAACATGTTGCCCTTTCTCTTCCCTTAAATATTTGCTAGCCTATAAGGGAAGGAAATTTTATTATCCAGCCAAAGGTTGATTTTGATATTAGTGCCAGCACTGTTGCAGGGCTGCTTAAGCTTGGGTAAGTGGTGCATTGTTGACTTTATCCATCTCTTTACATATTACAGGGAAAAAAATACACTGGGCATTCCTTTATCTGAATACTGGCATGCTAGGTGTAAACATCATAATCTTGAGTTGTTGGTTAATGTGTCGCTTGTTGGATTTAATTGCCATTTTGTTAGTATAATATGCTAGTGAGGACTCAGTGATGGGATGTGTAAGAGGAATAGAGTTTGTGGAATAGGATGATTTACATTGAGCCTCTCATGCGGTATATATAGAATTTACATGACTTGGGTGTGAAACAGGTACGTGGGATCTTAATCCCAAATAACTCTATCGTAGCCATGAGGTTTTCTAACACTGGAGAAGAAAACCGACGAGTAGCTCATGCAAGGCGATAGCCCTTTGTGCCAATGTCGATGTAGACGAGCGTGAGCATGAAGTAGCCATGGTAGAAGATACCATGAAGTCATGGTCTACGTAGTTGTGGTTGGGTTGTTGATGCCGACGTAGTGGCACATCATGCCATGGGCGCAAAAGAGGTGCCATGGTGATGACAGAGACACGTCTTGTCATGGAAGAGGGCGATGTCGAGGTCGACGTAATCAGGGCTGTTGATGAATGAAACGGGGTGAGAAAGGGAGGGTCAATTCCGAAGTCGATGTAGTCAAGTCGCTATGGACGAAGTGTGTGCTGGGGTTGCTAGGCCTAGTAACTCATCGAGGGTGAATGCTTCCACTAGTGTTGTCAATACTGGATGTACTAGGTAGTTGTCCCCAACCGTACACAAATGTCCAAGGGACTAGCATAAAAGGCCCCGATGATGTCGTCTCTCCTACTCACCGGCGATCCTTGCCGGGGATAGAGAGGATGACCCAGGAATTTGGTGAACGCACACACGCAACTCAGTGGACACAACACGAACACACTGGAACTTTTGGGGCTGCAACTCATGTATGCTATTGATCAACTTCAATACAGACCACACCATGCACCTCACTACCTCTTAGCGGTTCATGTCATCCCATGAACGAGTTAGTGCTGTGCACGATCACCACTACAAAAACTGAAGCTAAGCTGAGCCACTGCATGAACTATGCATGCATCTGGCTGATACGGAGACACGCTCGTCCATTGAGAAGAGAACAAGCTCACCAAGTCAATTAGCTAAAAATAGAACATCTAAGAATAGGAGCTAAAACTGAGTAAACTGAGACTGGGTTATGCAACAGATGATAGTTGCGTTGTGCAGAACGATAGGGGTAGAATGTGCAGATGCATCCCGTTGTTGTCTGAGTAGCTGAAGTAGCTAGAGAAGAGACGAGGATGGTAGCAACGAGGTGGTGCTGGACGAAAAAGAAGCATTGTGGGAGTGGACGCTCCTGTGCGAAGGCGAGCAATCCTGGTGGACGCTCTTGCTCGAGGGCGAGCAATCCTGACGCAATGTTGGTGGTGGTGCTCGATGTTGGCGATGAAGACCTGATTAGGTTGAGATAGATTGCTTAGCATAATTGTTGATGCACAGGAGATGGCGATCTAGATGCAACGATGAGGGGACAAGTGATGGGACATGGGTCGTGGTGTTGCGTAGCAGTTACGGGAGCTGGGTGGATCATGCACAATCGGCTGCTTGTACAGGCGAGGTGGGACGACGATGGCGCAAGTCGGCAGTAGTGGCAATGACAAACCAACAATAAAGACATGCAGACACGATGACTGAGAAGCGACGTGGGAAGGCATCCCTTTGGCATCGCTTGCCCGTCGTGGAGGTTGAAGTGGTAGAGGCCGGTGTAGTCGATTTTGATTTTGGAGTAGATATGTGCAAGGTCGATGGGCAATCGGTGACTTAACCCTCATCAGTAGTCGGGAAAACAAAAAAAGGATATAAGCTGTTAGAATTAATTACTCCTTTACTGTAATCTCCTAGCTACCCGTGTAATCCCCTAGCTACCTGTGCCGCCTGCCAGGCTGGGCTGGCCCTTTCGGCTGTCTCCAATCTCTATATAAGTGTAAACCCTCTGTAATCTATTGATCAAGGAATACTAAGCCAGTTTGGCCTTCCTCTAATATGGTATCAGACTAATTACGTTCCCCTGTTTTCCGCTCCACCCGCGCCGCGCCTGACTCCTCGCATCGCGCGCGCCTCGGGCTGCGCCCGCGCCCGCCGCGCGAGCCTCCGCACCCGCCGCGCGCCCATGGCCGCCCCTCCTTCCGGCGGCTCGAGCTCGGGCGCATCCGCCGTGGCCACCGCGACGAAGCTCCGCGATGATGCCCTTGCCGCCGCCCAGAAGCTCGAGACCGAGGCTGCTTCTCTGCGCACCACCAACGAGGAGCGCAGCCTGCAAATCCAAGCGGAGGCTGACCTCCTCAAGTCCGCCGCCGCCGCCCAGGAGCGCGTCCGCGCCGCCGCTGCCGCCCTTGACAAGGAGCGCGCGCAGGCGGACACCCTGGAGCAGCATCTTGCTAGACAAGTTTGTACAATTTTTTTTGCCTCTTTTAATAAAATCTCTACAGTGGGGGCCTCCCCTGCTGTATTTAATGCTAAAAAAAAAACTTTGATCTTTTTGGGGGTGTGCGGTGCAGAATCGAGCGACGGCTAGGGTTAGGATTTGAACCTGGACTCGTGATACCATACAAGAGGGATAGAATGGTGGAATAGGATGATTTCCATTGTGCCTCTCGGACGGTATGTATAGAGTTTACATGACTTGGGTGTCAAGTCGGTTCATGGGATCATAATCTCTGTCCTAGTCATAATATACTTTGACATGATGAATGTTTTATGTGACATGATGGCGTTGGAGGAAGAGATTTGGTGGAATTATTGATTGTATTGCCGACCCTTAGGGGCAGATTATAACGAGTACATTGCTTAGGGGGCATGAATTCTCCCTTAGAGATAAGGCAAGCTGAGATTACATTATCCTAATCTACCATATCTGGAGATATCCCATCCTCTCGTAGTCACAACGGGAGCGGCACAGATGGTGAGATTGGAGAAGCTGAAGGTTTGTAAGTCGATGACCTGACACCCACGTATTCATAATGGTCGATGCGTCGCGGGTGTTGTGGCTAGAGAGGAAGTTGATGCGATTGCTTAAGCTATGTGGTAGCCCTTTGTGCCGATGTCGAGGTTGCCGAGCGCGAGGACAAGCAGCCGTGTTCAAGGATGTCGTGCTAGAGATAGCCATGGTCGATGTAGCAATTGAGGTAGCAAATGTTGAGGCAGTCGCACATGAAGTCAGGGGTGTAGAAGAGGCGCTATGGTGATGATAGAGATGCATCATGGTCGCCGATGCACAGGGGACGGTGTTGTAGATGTAGTGGCAAGTGCTGTTGGCTGCCAGAGGGCAGCTTGGCCAACAGGCCACTTGGATTGTATTGAATTGCAAAAATGACTTAGATACAAGAAGATGCTAACCACTGCATATATAAGCAAGTGGTGTACCTACTCCTTAGCATATTCTAACTGCATAAAGCAGATGCTATGATTCCTACTTGGTTGCCAAGGCACCATGATCAACTTGGTTGCTAAGGAACCTGAAAAATTACATGACAGTGAATAGTAAATAGCTATAGTAGGTAATTGGAAAACATCAACACTAGGCTAACTACTGACAATTCTCCCCTTTAGCCTTGTGGTCCTTGGAAGTGATCTGCTTGAGCCTAATTCTTCCCCTCATCTCTTCAAATTTTGATCTTCCAAGAGACTTGGTTAGAATATCAGCTAGCTGATCAGTGGTGGATATGTGATCAGCCCTGATACTTCCATCCTTCAAGCAGTGTCTGATGAAGTGATACTTGATCCTGATGTGCTTACTGCGCTCATGAAAGACTGGATTCTTGGCTAGAGCAAGTGCAGACCTGCTATCAACTTTCAGTTGAACCACTTCCACATTCCTTCCAAGGAGGTCTGCCAGCAGCCTAGATAGCCAAATTGCTTGTTTTGCAGCTGTGGTAGTGGCAATGTACTCAGCTTCACAACTAGATAGAGCCACCACCTTCTGCTTCACTGACTGCCAGCACACAAGATTGCTTCCCAGAAAGAACAAGGTGCCACTAGTGCTCTTGCTAGTGTCAATGTCCCCAGCCAAGTCACTGTCGCAGTACCCAACAAACCTTGCTCTCCCTGGAGCTTTAGTGTAGTGCAGGCCAAGCTCCAGAGTACCAGCCACATATCTCAAGATGCGCTTGATGGCTGCTTGGTGTTCTGCGGTCGGCCTCTCCATGAATCGACTGACAAAGCCTACTGAGAAGGCTAAGTCAGGTCTTGTGTGGACCAAGTAGCGCAAGCTGCCCACCAATCTTCTGTATTGGGTAGGATCAACCTCTGCAGCCGCGCTCTGCCTGCTCAACCTCAGCCGCTCCTCCATTGGTGTATGGGCGGGGTTGCAGGCATCCATACCTCCCATCTCAAGGATCCTCTTGGCATAATGGGTTTGCCTCAGAGTGATCCCAGCTGAATCTTGGTGTACTTCGACCCCCAGGTAGAAGGACAGGAGACCGAGGTCGCTCATGTCGAAAACCTTCTTCATCTGAGCCTTGAAACCTTCTATGGCTTGAGCGCTGGCACCGGTGATGATCAAGTCGTCAACATAGACGCCGATCAGCAGCAGCTCCTCCCCTGTTCCTCGCCTGTACATTGCGGCTTCATGGTCGCTTTGCTGGAAACCCATCTCCTTGAGGGTGGCGTCCAGCTTGGCGTTCCAAGCTCGCGGAGCCTGCCGTAGGCCATACAAAGCCTTGCGCAGACGGTACACCATCTTCTCCTTCCCGGCGACGGTGAAGCCAGGCGGCTGCTTTACGTACACCTCCTCCTTGAGGTCGCCGTTGAGGAAGGCAGATTTGACGTCCATATGGTGGACGCGCCATCCTTCTTGGGCCGCCAGTGCGAGGAGGACTCGGACGGATTCCATGCGCACCACGGGAGCAAACGCGTCGTCGAAGTCGATCCCTTCCTGCTAGACGAAGCCCCGCACCACCAAACGCGCCTTGTACTTGGTCATCACGCCTCGCTCGTCCTTCTTGAGCTTGTAGACCCACTTCAGAGTGATGGGCCGGTGACCGGGAGGAAGCTCCACAAGCTCCCAAGTGCGGTTCTGCTCAACTGCCTTGATCTCCTGCTCCATGGCGGCCTGCCAGGCAGGATCGCCTTCAGCCTCCGCGAAGTTGGCCGGCTCGCCGGCGTGCGTGAGGTGAAGCTCGGCGAAGAGACGTGAAGCCGGCAGCGGTGTGGGTGTGTCCCCGATGATGTTGGGCATGGTACGGTACCGCAGCCGCTCGCCGTCGTAGGAAGCGTCAAAGGCGATCGTCGTCGTCCTCGAGCGGTGACGCGAACTCAACTGGGTCCGCCTGCTCGGTCTCTGCTGCTGGTGAAGCAGAGGAGGCTGGTGAAGCAGAGGAGGCTTGTGGATCGTGCTCCCCTGGAGCTGGTGACGGCGCGCGCGGCGGAGCTCCGTCTGTGTCGATTCCCTAGAACTCGATGTCGAAGTCGCTGGAGGCGGAAGCAGACGTCCCGGCGGCCGAATTGGACCAATCCCAGCCGCGCCCTTCATCAAACACCACGTCGCGGCTCACCTTAATGCGTCCCGTCGCCGGATCGAGGACCCGGTAGGCCTTGGCGCCCTCGGCGTAGCCGATGAAGACCCCAGCCTTGCCGCGGTCGTCGAGCTTGCGCAGCTGCCCGAGCTCCCTTGTGTAGGCGACGCAGCCGAATGTACGCAGGTAGCTCACCGCCGGCGCTCGTCCGTGCCAGGCCTCATAGGGGGTCTTGCCTTGCAAGCTTCTTGTCGGCGCGCGGTTGAGTAGATGCACCGCCGTTATCACCGCCTCCCCCCAGAATTTGGCTGGCATGGACCTCTGCTTCAGGAGAGCGTGCGCGGTTGAAGGGTCGAGATGGCGACTAGAGGGGGGGTGAATAGTCTTTTCTAAAACTTAATCACGTCGGCTAATCGATACAAGTGCGGAATTAAAACTATCGGTCTAGCCAAGACTATACCCCACTATATGTGTTCACTAGCACCTTGCAAAGATAACAATTATGCAACAAAGGTGCCGGACTAGCTAGAGCTCTCCTAAACAATTCTAGGAGCAAGGTTACACAAACCTATGCCACTAGTACTTTAAGCGACAAGGGAGCTCCTACACATGCTAGTAATCAAAAGCACAAAGCTAACTAAGCTCACTAGCAATGCTCAATAATAAGGCAACCAATGCCTAATTAGAGAGCGTAAATACTTAGTTACACAAACTAAGCAATGTGACTAACAAGGTTACTAAAACCAAATTAGCCACGCAAGGGAGCTACTTCTATGCTACATAAGCAAGAAGGTAATTAGCAAGCTGCACAAGCTATCTAATTACAAGAGCAACTACACAAGCTTAATATGTATAAAAGTAATTGCAAGCTTGTGTAATGGGGATGCAAACCAACGGGAAGAACAAGGTTGACACGATGATTTTTCTCCCGAGGTTCACGTGTTTGCCAACACGCTAGTCCCCGTTGTGTCGACCGCTCACTTGGTGGTTCGGCGGCTAATTAGCATCACCCGCTAAGCCCGCACATCGGGCGCCGCAAGAACCTACCCCTTGAGTGAGGGTAGCTCAATGACACGCTTTACTAGAGTTGCTCTTCGCGGCTCCCGCGGGGCGAGCACAATGCCCCTCACAAGCACTTCTCCGGAGCGCCGCACAAGCTTCTTGCGCGCTTCGACGGAGACCACCACCAAGCCGTCTAGGAGGTGGCAACCTCCAAGAGTAACAAGCACCACCGGCTTGCAACTCGATCACCTAGTGCCACTCGATGCAACCTCACGATGCAACCGCACTAGAATCGCTTACTCACACAATCGAATGATCACTATCAAGTATATGTGTGATGGAGGGCTCCCAAGCACTCACAAGCATGGACACTAAGTCCCTTGAGGTGCTCCACACCAGCCATGGCCGAAGGCCACTTCTATTTATAGCCCCAAGGGCTAAACTAGCCGTTACCCCTTCACTGGGCAACGGTCGGGCCGACCGGACGCTCCGGTCGTGTTGACCGGACGCTGGACCTCAGCGTCCGGTCGCTCACAGACGACCACGTGTCCCAGTTCCAACGGTCACTTGACCTGACCGGACGCAGCAGCACTCAACTGACCGGACGCTGGACCCTCAGCGTCCGGTCGTTTCCAGTAAGCTCCCGAGCATGACCGGACGCGTTCGGTCGAACGCGATCGGACGCAGCCAGCGTCCGGTCACTCTCCAGCTACTACGTCACCGTACGTCAGCGTGACCGGACGCAGCCTGCCAGCGTCCGGTGCATTCAGATCCAGCGTCCGGTCAGTTGACCGACGCCAGCATCTTCTCCATTCTCTTCACCCTTGCTCAAGTGTGCTAACCATAAGAATTTGCATCCGGCGCAATAGAAAATAGACATTCCATTTTCCCGACAAACACCATGTGTATGTGTGTTAGCATTTTCACAATCATTTCCCAAAGGATGTTAGCCACTCAACTTGCCACGCCACTCGATCCTAGCGACAATGCAAAGTTAGATCACTCGAGTGGCACTAGATGACCGATATGCAAACAAGTTTGCCCCTCTTGATAGTACGGCCATCTATCCTAAACCCGGTCATAAACTTCTCTACACTCCTATGACCGGTGAAATGAAATGCCCTAGGTTATACCTTTGCCTTGCGCATTCCATTCCATCTCCTTCAATGTCGTTGCAACACATGCACCAACACGATCAATAATGATATGATCCACTTCATATCATCACATGATCATATTGGTTCATCGATCTTGACTCTACTTGCTCTTCACCGTTGCCATCGTCCATCAGCGCCAAGTCTTGCTCAAGCTTCACCGCCACGCGGTCCATCACTCCAAAGCCTTCGACTTGCCCTTCACGCTTGCAACCGGTCCATCAAGCCAAGTCTTGTCTTGATCTTCTCCACCTTGATCACATGACTCAATGTCATGTCTCATGTGCAATAAGCTCCTTCATCATCACATGTGTGAGCTTTGCAACATCTCCAAGCCATTTTCACCTTCATGGCACTATGTTGCTCACACTCATGTACCTGTGGACTAATCACCTGTGTATCTCACATAAACACAATTAGTCCACCTAAGTTGTCACTCAATTACCAAAACCAAACAAGGACCTTTCAGCGGTCGCCACGACCGTCTGATTGCGCCGCTCCACAACACCGTTTTGCTGCGGTGAGTGTGGTGCAGAGTAGTGCCGTTTGACTCCTTCGGCGGTGAAGTACTGCGCCAGCTCGCCAACGGTGAACTCTCCTCCATTGTCGGTCCGCAGCACCTTGAGCTCACGGCCGGTCTCTTTCTCTGCTTCGGCTTTCACCCGATTCACGGCATCCGCAGCAGCATCCTTGGTCGGCAGAAGCACCGCCCACATGAAGTGGGTGGCGTCGTCCACCATCAGCAAGAAGTAGCGGCGCCCTCCTGGCGTCGCCGACGTCACCGGCCCGCACAAGTTGCCGTGGACGAGGTCCAGGGGCGCCTGCGCGCGGTACTACGCCTGCTGCGGAAACGGCTTGCGGCGGAGCTTGGTGGTGACGCAGGTGTCGCAGACTTGCTCCGCATGCTTGATCACCGGCATCCCCCTCACCATCTCCTTCTTGCCGAGCTGGTGCAGCGCCTCGAAGCTGAGATGCCCGTAGCGCTCATGCCACCTCCATGACTCGTCCTCCTTCATGGCGGCAAGACATACCGGCTGCGCGGCCTCCAAGTGCAGGATGTACAGCCGACTGGGCCCGCGATGTACCTTGGTGAGAAGACGACCACGCCGGTCCCAGATGCGGAGCACTCCATGATCAATCTCCACCCTGGAGCCTCCTTCGTCGAGCTGCCCCAAACTCATAATCGAGTTCCGGAGCGCTGGGATGTAGAAGACGCCATGGAGGACGCGTTGCTCTCCGTTCTTGGCCTGGAAGACGATTGAGCCGGTCCCCTTGATTTCCACTCAAGACGAGTCGCCGAAACGCACCGTGCCACGCGCCGTGGTGTCGAGCTCGGCGAAGAGCTCCCGGCGGCCGGTCATGTGATGTGTGGCCCCGCTGTCGAGGTACCATCCGTCGAGCGCCTCCTCGTTGGCGCTGGTGTTTAGGAAGACGCGCGCGTGGCTCGTTGATGTCAAGGGAGGCCGTGGCCTTGGAGCAGACGACTTCGTCCTTCTCGTCGAGCTCGAGGAAGCCGTGGGCGAAAAACAGAGCACCATCATCGTCCTCTGCTTCTGCGACGTGTGTAGCACCGCCACGCCCTCCACCGCGCCGTCCACCTCGATCACCTCCAACGCGGTTGCCTCCTCCGCGTTGGTTGCCACCGCCGCCGCCGCGGTCACCACCACCATGGCGCGGCTGGCGGCAGTCGCGCGCCCAGTGGCCGCGATCGCCACAATTGAGGCAGGTGTTGTCGTCCGCCCCGCGATCGTCGCCACCGCCTCTGTCTCCTCCGCGATTGCCCTTCCCGCGCTGCTTCTTGCCGCCGCGTGGACGACGTCGCGGTTCCTTGCCTGACGCGGAAGCGGCAGCCTCCTCCTCCTTGGCACGCCACTGCTCCCTTGTCAGTAGCAGACCACCGATGGCGGCTGGTTCCGCGGCCAGCGCCTCCATGTCGTCCACCGTCTTCAGACGCCCAGACACCTCCTCGATGGTGAGGTCCTGGAAGTCGAGAAGTGTCTCGATGGCGATCCAGAGTTGGGCGTACTTCGGCGGCACGGCGCGCAGGAGCCTCTCCACCGCGCGTTCTTCATCGATGTCGTTGTCGCCGTGGAGAAGAAGCTGCTGCTTCAGAGCCATTAAGCGAAGGGTGAAGTCCTCGATCTGCTCAACCGGACGGAAGGCGAGCTTCTCCCAGTCGCTGCGGAGTCGCTGGAGCGTGGCGCGGCGCACCCGATCGACGCCGATCCGCGCGGCGGCGATGTTGTCCCAGGCCTCCTTGGCCGATCCCTTCTCGGACAGCGGCATCTGCATCTCCTGCGGCACGGCGGCGATGATCGCTTCCACCGTGCGCCTGTCCTCATGGTATGGCAGATCCTGGTACTCGATCGCATCCCAGAGTTGCCGCGCTTGGAGCTTTAGCTTCATGATCGAGGCCCACTCATGGTAATTTGTCTTGGTGAGCATCGGCCAGATGGAACTTGCGCCAGAATCCTTGTACACGGTCTGGATCACCGGCGAGCGGCCCCTGGCCCGTCCGTGGCGGCGATCCTGATCCCGATCGTGCGACCGCGTCTGCCTACGCTCGCGCTCCGGACTCCTCCGCGAAAACGGGCGGCGATCGCGCGGCGGATCCTCCTCCACCAACTCTCGACGCAGAGCCGCGGCCGTGGCGGTCGCGTTCCGAGCTGCTGCTGCTGCGGCCTCCGCGGCCTGCTGCGCCTGCGCGGCTGCGGCCTCTGCCGCGGCCAGACGCTGCGCCCGCTGCTCGGCGGCGGCGGCGGCTGCTGCTGCTCTCTCTGCGGAGGTGGCCATGCTTTTCCCTATCTCTCAACCGGCTCTAGATACCAATTGTTGGCTGCCAGAGGGCAGCTTGGCCAACAGGCCGCTTGGATTGTATTGAATTGCAAAAATGACTTAGATACAAGAAGATGCTAACCACTGCATATATAAGCAAGTGGTGTACCTACTCCTTAGCATATTCTAACTGCATAAATCAGATGCTATGATTCCTACTTGGTTGCCAAGGCACCATGATCAACTTGGTTGCTAAGGAACCTGAAAAATTACATGACAGTGAATAGTAAATAGCTATAGTAGGTAATTGGAAAACATCAACACTAGGCTAACTACTGACAAGTGCCACATGGACAGAGGCATGTGCGACACATCAGCATCATTATTGCTCGGAGAGGATGCATGTAGTACTCAATGACAAACGTCATGGGAGCCGAGTGGGTCGTGCATAATTGGCTGATTAGACTAAAGTACGCGTGAGAAGTCGGTGGAGTCGTCTCGATCAGTGGGGTTGATGATGCATCGGCGATGAGGACGTGCGGACATGATGATCGAGAAGCAATGTTGGAAAGCGTCCCCTCAGCATCGTGTGCCCTGCCTACCAGTACGAGCTATAAGGGGTAGAGGCCAGTGTAGTCGACGCCAATGTCGGAGTAGATACGTGCCAGGTTGATGTGCGACTCAATCTCGATCAGTGAGCGGGTAAACCAAAAAGGGATACATGCAGCAATAGATCAAAAACTAGTGGTTGTGGGGTGGCCTGGCCGGTGGCGTCCAGCTACGCTTGCAGTGTGGCCCCATGGCGGGCTCCTGGCGCAGGATTAGACGTATCTTGGTGGTGCAGGAGGGAGCGGTGGGCCTTGATGACGCAGGTTGGTGACAAGTTTCCGACATGAGCGGCCCGCCGAAGCCATCCTTTGGTGATGTGTACAGGTCAGGTGGCAGCCTCCTGTCACAAGATCAGATGGATCCTGGTGGTGCAGGAGGGAGTGGCTAGGCGTAGACGACGCTGATTGGTGGCGAGCTCTGGCATGGATAGTGGCTGGGCATCTGGAACAAATCGTCCGCCAGGACGTTCGATGGCAGCAGGGCGGGACGGGTTGATAGCGGTGGAGGATGCCGGAGTGCATGGTTGGGGCGCGATCTGCCCTGGCCGTCACCACAGTGACGTGGGGTTAGTTTGTGGCCAGTCTGGCAGCGAATATCTGGACAGAGAGAGAATCTGATGTTGCGACCCACACTAGAACAATGACAAGGGCGACAAATCAATAGGATGTGCCGCCTAAACAAGGGCGCTGCCCCGGCGGAGGTTGAGCTCAGCGGGGGCACATGGTGTGGAAGTGATATTGTGCCCTAGATCTGAATCTGAACTTGTGTTACCATGTAGGAGGGAGAAAATTGGTGGAATACCATGTTGCTTGTATTACTAAGCCTCTTGGGCATATGATATAGGAATACATTGTTTAGGTCCAAAATACTATAATAATACTATTGCCAAGGGGCTACCTGTTTTGGCCACCACTAGACATCAACTTACCCGAACAAGTGAACAAATTTTATGGGCTTGATTGGTTTGCTTCCAAAATTTGCCATGCCAAAGATTTGGCAAGTCATGATTTTGGCTAGTATTTGGTTGGCTACTAAAACTTGTCAAACTCTCACATTTGGCTTGCCAAATCTATGGTAAATTTTTTGCCCAACTTTTAGCTTGCCAAATCTTTGCCATGGTAAATTTTGGAAATCAACCAAGCAGACCTTATATGCTTCTTGAAATATAAGAGAGAATAGTATAAAGGTTCAATTAATGGTGCAGTGGAACTTATGACCTCTGGGGAACTGTGCTGTACTAGCTGAGCTATGTAACATTATTTAGTAATCTTTCGATTGATATGCTAAAATCTATCCAGATATTTCCTAAACTATATGAGCCTTCTTAAAGTTCTTTTGACGACTATGATATATTAATTTATTTTCATTCCTGTTTTGTAGTTACCAAGCTGTTGCATATATTGAAGCTTCTGCTGTCATTTACCAAGATGGAAAGGTTATTATGTTCCTTAACCACTGTAGCTCTTCTTTTTTATTTGGAGAAAAGACCGCATACTAGCCTACCCTCTAAATGGACAAAGCGTTTTTGTTTTTGTAAAAATCTCTCTACTCCTGTGATATTATGCCATTATTGCTTGCTTGTACAATGATTTGTGATCCTTTGGTGTCATTGTTGAGCTATGTACGATTAAGGATTAAATGACTTAGGAATTGTGAAATTTGCTGGCACATTTTCAGGTTTGCTTGATTATTATGAATGCCTTCGTTAAGAGGAAAGATTTATCAAAGTATTGTTACATATTTATCCTGTAGATTTAGAAATTTGAAGTTCGACAGAATTTCATAATTTTGAAAATGAAAACTACAATCTCATGTCAGTCATAACATTTGGTTGTTAGTAATTTTATTAGTAGTTTTTGGATGGACCTATGATATTTATCTAGCTGTACAGGAAATAAATACTATAGTGATAAAAATGAACTGAATGCATGCATACTGTGGATGAACAATCTTGTAACGGGGCACAATCCTACTGCTCACTCCTATTACTATACCTCTATCGGTATGGCTGAACATATGAATTTAACACATTTGTCTCTCATTTTGTGGTTTAAAACTGCTTCGTTAGTAACTTTACATACCTAAAGCAATGATCATCTTATCTGTTATTTTATATAGCATTATTTTGTAATGTTATGATGGAAGCCGTAGTGTATTTGTTAACTACAAGTATGTTCTGATGCCTTTTGAAATCCATTGAAGATTTTAATAGAAGTTGACCATCTACAAGGAGTGTCGACTCCATATCTTCAAATTAAAGGGACAAATAAAGACATAGTTACCTCTGCTGGTTCTGCACTCAGTTTGGATGGTTCATACACAACAAAGGTTTGGTTAGGATTCCTGAAATCAATCAATGCGAAGCATAGTTATATATATAGCTTATTTCTATTTTCAGTTTCATGGTTCCTTGGTGCTATGCAGAGCTATCTTCAAATTATTTTGGAGAGCTTACCAGCTGATGGTAATGCATCTATTGGTATTCACAATCAACAAGCTGCAAGGCTGCAGGAACTGGTTGAGTTCATCCAGTCACAGGTATGTTGCTGTAGATACGTATGTAAACTATTTGTACACCATACTAGGAAGCTGCCTTGATAAGCTATCGTGAGGGCAGTAACAGTATCAATGCAATGTTTGCAACTGAGAATACTTGTCTGCATTTAGCTACCATATTGTTAACCATTATTGTTTCAATTAACATAGCAGGAAGAACATCATAGAAAAACGTTAATTTGGAGTCATCCAACATTTGGGAATTGGGATTATACAACTACTAGTTTTTACTATGTATCTAGACAACGTATATCTTGGTGCATAGCAAAACTTATGTATCTAGAAAACCCAAAATGACTTATAATTTTGGATGGAGTAATTTGCAAGTTCGATGAGCTAAATATTCTAAGTTGAACGAATCGAGGGAACTCCTATGCAATTTTCTCCAAAATGTTCTTGTAATTTTGTCATATTTGATAAATGTGTCAGGATTGTTAAAGTGCGAGATTACCTAATTTTGGACCTTTTAAATATTCTTACACGGCCTAGATTTTTTTAGTATGCCATTTTCTTTAAATTCATGTAGCATTTGTACTAATTACAGACAAAATTGGTCATAATTTAGTATCCTGTGAATGACTAGTTTGACCGTGACTCAGATATTTGCTGCAAGTTCTTGGAAACTGAAACCATAGTCCCAACTGAGCGGTAGCAGACACCTCAGTTCTATTTCTCCTCTTTAGTGTGTATATATACATGGGTAAACAGGCAGCCTTTTCTGGGTCTCTAAAATGTACAGGGCTATTTAGTACAATAACTGAACGTTAGCAGACAACTCAATTCTATTTCTCATCTTATTGTATGTATACAAGGGTAAGTGGACTGCTTCATCTGGGCCTCTAAAATGTACAAGGCTACTTAGTTCTTCAACAACTGTCTGTCTGCTAAAATTTTATGCTTACTGTTCTTTTCAAGTTATTCTCATATACTGAAATCATTACTAATGCAGGGAGGGAGCTTCAATTCAGATTCATCTTCACCAATGCGAGAAATTTCCTCTACAGATAGTGTTCTTGATGATATGCAGTCCAGGATAAGGAAGCTTGAGAGATGGAATACAATAAACATGGTAATCTTTTAAATTCTAAGTGCTAGTTTTTGTATGTCAAAATTTAGCTGATGTGGATTTGTACATTTGGTACATATTCATGTAACTTTGTTAGTGTAATTCTATATATTATATGTTAAATAAATTTAACATTATGCAAAGTCATTGTTCAACTGTTGACCCACTTAGTTTCATATGCAGGTTCTGTGGACTATATTATTGTCTGCTCTTGTTGGATATTCACTATACCAGAAAAAACGTCACTAGGTGATTAGTTGACCCTCGAGTGAAGAATGACTAATTTTGCTTTGAGCAGTGATCCGAAGGTTTGAAAAAGGACACTAGGTTCGCAATTACTCTCAGGAAGTCGCATATTGGACACTCTTTGTGCAAATGTTCAGTTTTTTTTTCTTCGAAATGCTGTGGTGATGTTTCAGTGCTGATGATACAGATTCTCTGGCAGTTTTACTCATAGGGTACGACTTATACCTCATTCATGGTGTTTGCAGAACTGACTTGCACGTCACTAGCACAAAGTTGTAAGTGCTCGAAAAAAAAGAAAAAGAAAAACAGCATGTAGATACAATATCTAAGACGTGAGAGATGGCCAGTGTTCATGCCGTCCCAAATAACTGTCTTATTTGTCTTATCACTCCATGTCTGTAAGGTAACGGCGGGAAGGTACAAAAATCTCATGCTGAATGTTTTATTCGTGTGCCCAGTGCCCTCTATGGTTTTGGTGCATTGTTTAGGATTTTATGTTTTGCTTGGAATCTGAGATTTTTCTTGGGGCATGGACCTATGCAAGGTTTCTAGATTTTTGTATCATTCGTGTTTTTCTGGACATGGTACAACAGCTATTGAATAGAATCTTGCGAAAACATTGATCGGAAGATGAGGGATGGAAAAAGGTCGTGGATATCCATCAAAACATTTTGTGCCTATAGTTAACTAGCTATTGCCCGTGGGGGGTAACAAAAAAAAAACTATTAATTATTAATTATGATAAGAAATCTATATTAACCCAATTTGTTTGTATAATAATTATGCAGCCTCTCAAAATGCTCCGTTCACGCATATGCATGATTCCTTGTCTCACTCCTCGAACAATATCTTGGGGCAAAATAGACCATAGAAGACATGAGCATAACAAATTCAGAATCTCACAATATATCAGTTGTCCAATGCAATACCATTGCTACAAATTATGAGAATTTGGTGCAATGCTCGCTTGCAAATCTTCACCGACCATGTCAAGTAACTGCAGCAAATGTCATTTTTCTATCAAGCCGAAATGAGTCAAGGAACGGGAGAACCTGGATGCTCTCAGCTCAACCTTCAAGGAACCTTTTCATCGCTTGAGGGCGTACAAGTAGTCGAGTACCATCTGTTCAGCCATACCTTGTTTTATAACACACTGCTTGTTTGGATTTCACCAGAACAATTTTCCATTTTTTCACAAAGCTTGCTTACTTGAGCACCTGGTATCATGATCACCCCCGATCCATCTTCAAACATTTCAGATGGAGCTTGATCAATTAAATGATACCGCTCCTATACATTTAAGAAGGCCAAAGTTTAAACATGGTAATCTGTGAAAGCAAATTCACCAGAAATGAACAATCATGTAGCTTACTGTAGCCATTGGTGTACACACAAAGTGGTAGATTAATGCATAAAATGGAATGCTAGAGAACAGGAACTACTCTACTTGTAGTTCACCATAAATAATTATATATTATAAATGTCAAGGGCAAATAAAGGCAGCAACCAGGGAACCACCAAATGCAATATGGGACCAGTATATCAATCACATTCCCAACAAAAGCATGTACATAGAAGCAGAAAATACTAATGTCGGTGTTTCGGACCAGGGGTCCTCAACCAACAAGTGAATTTGAACTACGTGCCCCTAATCCCGGATGGTGATGCAAAGAGGCACAAGATTTATACTGGTTCGGGCAATCAATGCCCTATGTCCAGTTTGAGAAATCGATCTTGTATTCCTTACACCGAAGTGCTTGTAGTAGGGGGTTACAAGCTAGGGGAGAGAGGGAGCTAATCCCAGGTCTCGGCAAGGTGTCGTGTGGGCTGTCTGAGACGTTGCTCTCAGGCGGCTGGGATGTGTGCGTGTGTGTATGTTACAAGGTGTTCTCCCCCCCTAAGTGGCCCAAGTCCTCTCCTTTTATAGTTGAAGGGAGGACGAGGGCAGTACATGTGTTAACTATGCGGCGTCGTGCAAACAGGGGCGGCATGTCCGAGCCCTATGGCCCGTTCCTATGGCGGCGTGGTTGTCGGAGTGGTCCGTCCTTGGAGCACTGGGGCGCGCGTGCCAGTCCCATCCGATCCTGTGCGTCGTGAGAGCCCTGGGACTGCCTCGGAGTGGGCGCGGCGGTGGACGTGCAAGCCGCTGTGGACGGACTGTGCGCGAGGCCGAGGCTTGGTCGGTGCCGAGGCTGCACCGCAGTGGGGGGTCTCGGCGGGTACAAACCCCGAGATAGTCGAGACCTTGGTGCACAGTGCCGGGCCCCGAGTGGGCGGCTGATCTGGTGCGCCGGCTTGGAGGCAGTGATAACCCGGGCCGAGTTGTCCATGTTGCGTTGTTTTCGAGGCGGGGATCGTGGGGCACAGTGCAGTGTGGGCGCTGATCGTGGGCACAGCATCAGAACACAGTGGCCGGTAATCCCCGCCATGCCCTGTCCCAGCCGGTATGGCGTTGAAGTGACCTTAGGTCCCGTCGGCCATTCTGTGGCGTCGAGCCATCGTCCGGCTGAGATTGCGGGAGTGGTTGAAGTATTAATGAGACATGACGTGCTGTCGGGAAGACCGGCCGAGGCGGGGGCGTCGGACTATGGATAAGCTGGTCTCGCGTGATACGGAGAATGAGGCCTTGCGCGAGACGGAGAGCGGAGCCTCGCGCGAGACGGAGAATGCACCCCCTGCCGAGGCCTTCCATGGAGAGCCTCGCGCGAGGCGGAGATTGTGTTCCCTACCGAGGCCTCCCGTGGAGAGCCTCGCGCGAGGCGGAGATTGCGTCAGGACGCCGAGACCTCCTGCGCAAGGCTCGAGGCGAGGCGGAGGGCTCAGTGGGCCCGGTCATGGCGGGTGTGGGGCCCACGGCTTACCTTCTAGCTTTGGTTTCGATGGGACTTAAGCGACCCCTTTGATGTTCGTTCGGGGTACCCCATTCTAAGGTATCCAACAGTAGCCCCCGAGCCTCTGGGGGAGTGCGTGCACTCTCCCTGAGGGTTTGCTGAGGCTTGGTTCATACCTGCTCCCGTAGGAATTGGGTATTGCTTCTCGAGGTTCCAGTGGGTGCGCGTGAGCGCACCCGCCGGGTGTAGCCCCCGAGGCCCTGGGGGAGTGGAGTTACTCCTCCAGGGGCTTCTCTTTTTTTATTATTATTATTTTATTTATTTTTTTTGCGTTCGAGCGAATAGTTCCCATCGCATTTGCCGAGCCCCTAAGCGCAAGTTCGGGTTGCGGGGGTCTCGGCGAGGCTGCAGGAAAAGGCCCTCTAGCCTCCGCACGGAGTGAGAGGTCCGTCGGGGCCCCCCTAACTTTGGGTACGACCCTCATGCTTTCTTTTTGCTCAGAAGGAGGGGGTGGAATGTGCCTCGCTACCCTCGATGGGCCCGAGCGGTGGCACTTCCGGTGAGCTGTTAACTGGTGAGTCTGACTGGAGGCCCGTACCCCGTTCGCTAGGGGATGGCTAGTGGTCCAGAGACGCACTCCAAGAGTACTAGAGGGTTTCTCTAGTGGGTGCCGAGGCCATTCGCTGGGCCTCGGTGGCTCGGTGCCTCCCTACGGTGGGATCCCATTCGGAGACTTCCCTACTGGTCTCGGACACGACTTAGGACGCCCCGAGCGACTATTCGTTTGGGCCTCGGCCATTCATAGGCTCGCCCCGAAGTCATCCCTGACTCTGTTGCCCTGGGGCGGCTGTCGAAACCTCTTGGAGGCCTAGCCTTTGAACCCCTAGACCGTAACGGGCTCGGTGCCCTTTATCGTGTTTAGTAATGAAAACCACTAGCGTGGGCTTGGACCGTTTGTCTTGTTCTTGGGTGCAAGAGGAGCCCTCGAGCCTCCACCTGGAGCAAGAGGGCGGTCGGGAGTCCCCTAACTTTTTCATTCGACCCTCACTTATCCTTTTTGTTTGGACGGAGGGTTTGTTTGCCGAGCCCATTCTGGTCTCGGCAAGGTTGCAGGAAGAGCTTCTAGCCTCTGTGTGGAGCGAGAGGGCTGTCGGGAGTTCCCCTAGCTTTTTATACGCCCCTCGCGCATGAGGGTTTGTTTGCCGAGGCCTCTTTTGGGCGTGAGCCCGGGTTGTGGGGTCTCGACGCATTTTGCAGGAAGAGCCCCCTAGCCTCAGCACAGGGTGAGAGGGCCATCAGGAGCTCCCCTGTCTTTTTGTACGACCCTCATGCTTCCTTTTCGCTTGGAAGGAGGGTTTGTTTTGCCAAGCCCCTTTTGAGTGTGAGCTGGGGTCGCTGGGTCTCGGCAAGGTTGCAGGAAGAGCCCCTTAGCCTCTACATAGAGCGAGAAGGCCGTCGGGGGTTCCCCTGACTTTTTGTGTGACCCTCACGCTTCCTTTTCGCTCGGAAGGAGGGGTGGAATGTGCCTCGCTACCCTCGATGGGCCCAAGCGGTGGCACTTCCGTTGAGCTGTTAACGGGTGAGTCCGAGTGGAGGCCCATATCCTGTTTGCTAGGGGACAGCTAGCGGTCTAGAGACACACTCCAAGAGTACCAGAGGATGTCTCTAGTGGGTGCCGAGGCCATTCGCTAGGCCTCGGTGGCTCGGTGCCTCCCTACGGTGGGATCCCATTCGGAGACTTTCTTGCCGGTCTCGGACACGACTTTGGGCGTCCCAAGCGTTTCGCTTGCTTGGGCCTCGGCCCCGTATAGGCTCGCCCGTGGTTGTCCCTGACTCTGTTATCCTAGGGCGGCTATCGAAACCCTTTGGGGCCCAGCCTTCGAACCCCTGGATCATAATAGGCTCAGAGCCTGGTTCCTTCATACGAAAGGAATAGGCCGCGGGGAATATCTTCCCTATTGGTTTGGCAACGGGTGGCGCGCCTTTTGAGGCAGTTTCATGGGGAGATGAAACAACGACTGCTGCCATAGCGGCCGAGCATGACGTGGTGGATGGGACGTAACTGTCCTCACATTTAATGCGAGGGACATGGGCACGTGGGCCAGCGAAATCGGCTCGTGGTTAACTGCGCCGGATCGGGGGGGAAACCTCCCCGATTTCGTCGCCCGTTCATTCTGCCTCCTCCCTGCATAAATACCCGACGAGTCTCGCCCCTTCTCGTCTTACCTTACCTGCATTAGCGCCTCCTCCGTCGAGCCGTCGCTAGAGCAGCGGGTGCCGGGAAGAAGAGGAGAGAAGAGCGAGCCTAGGGAGAAAGCGAGAGCGTGGGAGAGAGAGAGAGAAAAAACTCACCGCTGCACCCGATTCCTCCATCGCCCCCATGGCTGGCGACATCGTCGTTGTCGAGGTGGACCCCTGGGACCCATCGGACATCACTAAGGAGATGCTTCAATCGCTTGTCGACGGTGGACTCCTTCGCCTGGTGATAGACCCCACCAGGCCAGAGTGGATTGCTCCGTATGGCGAGCCCGAGCCGAGGCCTCACAACGGCTACGTTGTGAGCTTCATCTCCTTTCACGAGCGTGGCCTTGGCGTCCCGGCGGACCGGTTCATGCGGGCGCTCCCGCACTACTACGGCATGGAGCTCCACAACTTCAATCCCAACTCCATCGCTCAGGCGGCTATCTTTGTTGCCGTCTACGAGGGGTATTTGGGGATTGCTCCCCATTGGGAGTTGTGGCTCCACCTATTCTAGGCGGGGCATACTACCAAGCCGACGGGCACGTCGGGTAAGAGGAAGGAGACGAGGGCCGGCGGCTGCACTCTCCAAGTGCGTCAGGACCGCCTGCACCTCTATATCCTGGCCCAACTTGCGTCCTCCAATCGCTGGTGGTACACAAGTTGGTTCTACCTCCGCAATGATGATAGAGGACTTCCCCCCTACACTGGACGAATTGTGGAGAGTTGCCCAGAGAGATGGAAGTACGGCGTCCCAAAGGATGACCAGCCCAAGCTGCAGCCGCTTCTGGAGGGGCTGGCGAGGCTGCGGGGCCACGGTCTCACCATGGCTGTGGTCGTGGCCACCTTCCACCACTGGAGGGTGCTGTCGCTGATGGCTCGGCGGCGGTGGCTGTTTGAGATGAAGCCGGGTGAGCCTATTGAGGGCACCCGGATGTCCTCCTCTGCCCTTTCCGACGAGGAAATTCTTTGTTGGGTGGGGGAGACGGTAGAGGTGAAGCTGAGGGGTGGCAATTTGACCCCTATTGCGATGCGACCATCGTGGGGGTTCCTCTCGCTGGTAAGTCATGTGCCGCTGTAGCCTCCGAGCCTCCTCAATCTCCCCTTACCCCTTGTTTCCTTATGCGCGTCTGTCGTTCCTGTAGGGTATGAGGGACGTGCGCTCTTCTCCGCCACCTGTCCCCGAGGACGCGAGGCGGCGGGCGATCAACCATGCGCATGCCGATGCGTAGAAAAAGTAGAAAGACACCAAGGTGGCGAAGCGCACGAAGCAAATCCTCGTGCGTAAGGAGCTGGATAAGCGCCGCCGCCAACAACGGAAGGATGGTCTCCCGTTGGAGGAATCCCCATCGATGTCGCTATCGACGGAGGCCTCGGACGGGGATGACGGGGGCGAGATGGGGCAAGGTCCCCTGGACCACCTTCCTGACGTAGTGGAGGTGGCGCCCGGGGTGTCAGCAAGCAGCTCGGCACTCCCGGGAGGAGGAGGAGAAATGGACCCAGGGCCAGCGATTGCCCGCTCCGGGGCCGAGGCCGACACGCTCGAGGCGCGGGCGTTGGGCAAACACGCCGTCAGCCCGGTGGGCTCGGTGGCCATGGTGGAGCGAGTGGTGGTGGAGACGACGCCACCACCCCCGTAGAGGACCGAAGGGGCGCCGGGGTCCATTGAGGACCGACCGGCGCCGATGGATATGGAGGCGATGCCTCTACCGCCACCTCCACCGTTGCGGACGAGGTTTGCCGTGGCGAAGCGGTTGCCGCCCTGTTCAAGGTAAGTGTATTTTTGGCAGGGTCATAGTGCGTTCCATTCGCCTTTTTGGTCTCGCACTGACCCTGTAGGTTATTTTTCCTTAGTCGGAAGCGGCCTGCAGACGAGCTCCCCTTGGCGCCCCTTAAGGCGCTTAAGGAGAGCCTTGGCTCCTCCGCCCACTGGGTGGCGGAGGCACAAGCCACTATCCAACATGGCACGGCGTCGGCGAGGGTCGACCCGAAGGAGCCGGCCGCCCAAGGAGGGGCTGCCGAGGCGACCCTTACACAGATGAGGGAGGGAGCACTTCTGCTCGGCGAGGGCAAGGCTCACGAGTTGGATGGGGCCGGCGCGCCCTTGGTTGCCGAGGCCCCTAGGGTCTCCAAGGCTGAGGCGATGGAGGACAGGGCGCCCAAGACCGCCGAGACCGTAGTGGCCGCAGTTGGTGTTTCTGCATCCTCTGAGGCCATGATGGCGGAGGCTAGAGCCCCTGAGGGCACCGATGCTGCCGTAATGGCAGCGAGGCCATCTGCCTAGGAGGCAGAGATGAAGGCAGGGGAGGCCTCAGAGGTGCCCTTGGTTCAGGGGTCGCCGTTGTTGCGAGAGAGCGCCCGGGAGGCGGAGGTCTATCCGATCTCCTCCGACGATACTTCCCGGGCGCGGGAGGTGGTCGACGCTGAGGATACCGGTGTCGTGGAACAGCTGGCACCGGTCTTGGACGAGGGAAACTCGGCCCTCGTGCGGTTGCGGCTCGAGCCTCGTGGGTGGGATCACCCACGGGTACTATGGCAGAGCCAGGATGACCCTAAGGGGGAGCCTCTGTTCGCCCTTAAGGACGTAGCCGAGGGCGGGCGCTGGGGCACCTTCGAGCAATACCGCTAGCTGGCCGAGCGGTTGCTATGGATGGCCCTGTCCATGGTGGCCGACGAACTACCCGGAGTCACCCAGGTTCGTGTTTTCCTTTCTCGCGCGACGTTGCCATTTTCTGTTTTTGTTGCAATCAATGACCCTCGTTCTGCTTCCCTAGGAGCTCGAGACCCGGTCGCTTGGGAAGTCGGTCTTTCTCCGGCAGGAGAGGGGTGTCTGGGACCAGCTTCAGCGGCAGAAGGGCCTTCTTGCCGGCGCCAATGAGCTCCTATCGGTGTGGAGCACGGAGGTAGAGGACCTCCGCCTTCGTTGTACTGACACGAAGGTCGAGGCGGCCACGGCCCAGATGCAGCTCGCCCCTCTAGCAGCGCGAGTGAAGGAGTTGGAGGAGGAGCTCACCCGTGCGGTCAGAGATTGGGATGCCTTCAGGGGCTGAGCCGTTGAAGCTACGGCCTCGGCTGCGGATCTCGCGGGGCAGCTAGGGGCGGAACAGAGGGCGCACCAGCTGACGAAAGGTGCCTTGGATGAGGCCCTTGCTGCAGCTGAGGCCTCGCGGACCGAGGCTGTGGTTTGGAGGGGGACGGTCGAGGGTGAGTTTTAGTCCCCTCATTTTGTTTTCTTTTTCTTATGTTCACTCCCTAACTCCCTTGCGTGACACAGAGCTGGGGAGTGAAGCTTCCAGGGCGGCCGAGGCTTCTCAGGTCGAGGCCCGTCGCTTGAAGGAGGAGGCTGAGGCTTCTAGGGCCAAGGCCCTGTGCTGGAAGGAGAAAACCGAGGCCTGTCAGGTCAAGACCTGACGCTGGGAGCAGAAGGCCAAGGGTGTGTTCCATGGGTTTCCACCCCTAACTCCCTTGTTTTCTCTCTCACTCGACCTCATTCCATTTTCCATGGTGCAGAGTCAGAGGCGGAGGTTACTCGGGCCGTCAAGGCTTCCAGCGCGGTGCAGACGGTGCTCGAGACTGAGATCAGGGAGCACGAGGCGCTGAGGCCCTAGAGGTTGAAGGGGTTTAGTCAAGTAGCTCCCTGGGGAGCCGTTTGATCGCACTAAGCAACCAGATGTGCAAGCGACTCCGAGGAGCGCTGCACACGGGTGTCAAGCGCGCGCTGGCCGTCATCTCTTCTCACTACGTCGACGTCGACCTCTCGGCCATCAGCAATGGGTATGTCCTACCTGATGATGACGAGGAGGCTGACGCGGCGGTCACGAAGCTGATGGAGGCGGCGGAAGGCCCTGGCATGGCGCTGGCGACGCTCTTTGAAGAGGAAGTGGTTCCTCCCCTACCACCCGCCGGTGTTGAAGGCCCTGAGCCTTGATCTAGGCCCTAGGGGCTTATGTAAAAATAGAGTAGGAGTTATTTTTGTATCATAACGTTTGTGGCCGTCGGGGCCTCTATTTATGAAGTATTTGTGTTTCTTAGTTGTTTTTCTTATGTTTCCGAGCCTCTGCCCTTTGTTGCTTTTGATCAGATTTCGTTTGCAAAGCACCCCTTTGGGGCCTAAGCTGTCCCTTGGGCGAGAGGTAGTGAGGGAGTGCCGTAGCTCGGAGGCATAGGCTGTCTCGCGGCTCTAGCGGCCTCTTGCCTAGGAAACAGACCTTGGTCCGAGGAGTTTTTACAACTGATTTGTTAGAGCCTGCTAGAGTCTTGGCGTAGGAATTTTTGCGAAAAACAACTAAAGAATGGTGCATGGGACCTGGGGAGGAGTCCCCCCTCTAGCCCCCGAGGGAGGCTTGGTCCTGCCGAGGCAGAGCCGAGTCTCCCTTGCTGTGTTACTAAATCGCCGAGACCTACGATGGGCTCGGGGGGTTACTCGAAAAATTAGACCAACTAAAGAACACTTTTTAATTGTATTTCGAGAAACGACATATACAATGCTTGGAAATTTAGGGATAAATAGCTGTTCTATGTTCCAAGCGTTGGTGAAGACTTCGCCCTTCTCATTGGCCAGCTTGTAGGTCCCGGGCTTCAGTACTTGGGCGATGATGTACGGTCCTTCCCATGGTGGGGTCAGCTTGTGGCGGCCCTTGTTGCTCTGTGCTAGCCTCAACACTAGGTCGCCTACCTTCAAGTCTCGGCCTCGGACGCGTCGGGCCTAATAGCGCCGTAGGCTCTGCTAGTATTTGGCCAAGTGTAGTAGCGCGACGTCTTGGGCTTCCTCTAGTTGATCGAGGGCGTCCTCTCGGGTGGTGCGGTTACTTTGTTCGTTATAGGCTTGTAGCCTCGGGGAACCATATTCCAAATCGGTGGGGAGGAAGGCCTCGGCCCCATAGACCCAGAAGAAAGGCGTGAACCCCGTGGCTCAGCTTGGAGTGTTCCTCAGGCTCCAGATGACCGATGGGAGTTCGGCGAGCCATTTCTTGCCAAACTTTTTCAACCGGTTGTGAATCCTTGGCTTGAGGCCTTGTAGGATCATGCCGTTGGCACGCTCTACTTGGCCGTTGGTCCTTGGGTGTCCTACGGCCGACCAGGCCACACGGATGTGGTGGTCGTCGCAAAACATCAGGAACTTTTTGCCGGTGAACTGCGTCCCATTGTCGGTGATGATGGTGTTGGGGACCCCAAACCTATGGATAATGTCAGTGAAGAACAGCACCGCCTGCTCGAATTTGATTCGATTGATTGGACGAGCCTCGATCCATTTAGAAAACTTGTCAATTGATACCAGAAGATGGGTGTAGCCCCCGGGGGCCTTTTGCAGAGGCATGACCATGTTGAGCCCCCACACGGCGAGCGGCCATGTGATGGGGATGGTTTGCAGGGCCAGGGCCAGGAGATGTGTCTATCGAGCATAGTACTGGCATCCTTCGCAGGAGCGTACTAGCTTGGTAGCATCGGCAACCACCGTCGGCCAGTAGAACCCTTGGCGGAAAGCATTCCCTACGAGTGTCCGAGGCACCACATGGTGCCCACAGGCGCTTGCGTGCAAGTCCCAAAGCAGGGCTTGGCCCGCCTCGACAGTGATACATCGTTGGAGGACACCTGAGGGACTTCGCCTGTACAATTTGTCATTGTAGAGGGCGTAGGTCTTGGCTCGGAGCGCAAGCCGTCGCACTTTGGTTCTATCGCCAGGAAGCTCCCCCCGATCAAGCCAATCGAGGAACGGGACTCGCCAATCCGCGTCCTGGTCAGTCTGCGGAGGCTTGGTGTTGACTTCCATGACCTCGGGCTCGGTCGAGGGGGTCTCGACAGTAGACGGGACGTCGAGCTTTGCCATGGGTTCCACATGTGGGCCCTCCTCTATTGTCAAGGCGTAGCCAATGGAAGGTTTGTGGAGGTCTCTGACGAAGACGTTTGGGGGGACCGGGGCCTGTGCCGAGGCCAGCTTTGCTAGCTCATCGGCGGCCTCGTTGTACTTCCGTGCGACGTGATTTAGTTCGAGACCGTCAAACTTGCCTTCTAGGCTTCGTACCAACTTGCAGTAAGCCTCCATTTTGGGGTCAAGGCAATTTGACTCCTTCATCACTTGATCTATGACGAGCCGCGAGTCGCCTCAGACATCGAGGCACCATGCCCCAAGTTCGATGGCGACTTGTAAGCCATTGATGAGGGCCTCATACTCTGCCATGTTGTTGGAGGTGGCGAAGTGGAGCCGCACCATGTAGCGCATGTGTACTCCGAGGGGCAAGATGAACAGCAGACCTGCGCCTGCCCTAGTTTTCATCAGGGATCCATCGAAGTACAGGGTCTAGCACTCCGTCTGAGTTTGAGCCGGTGGCAGTTGGGTGTCTGTCCACTCGGCCATGAAATCAGCCAAGACCTAAGACTTGATTGCTTTCCGAGGCGCAAAAGTCAAGGTTTCCCCCATAAGCTCGACGACCCACTTGGCTATCCTGCCCGAGGCCTCCCGGTTATGAACTATCTCCCCTAGGGGAAAAGATGATACCACAGTGACTAGGTGAGACTCGAAGTAGTGACGCAGTTTGCGCCAGGCTAGGACCACGGCGTAGACCAGCTTCTGGATGTGGGGGTAGTGTGCTTTGGTCTCGGAGAGCACCTCGTTGATGAAATAAATAGGTCATTGGGTGGGCAGAGTATGTCCCTCTTCCTGCCTCTCTACTACTACGGCAGCGCTGACCACTTGGGTCGTTGTGGCGATGTAGAGTAAAAGGGCCTCGTCCTTGGCCGGGGGTACTAGGACGGGAGGATTTGTGAGCAGCCTCTTGAGTCTGTTGAGGGCTTCTTCGGCCTCGGGGGTCTAGGAAAAACTCTCGGATTTTCTCAAGAGTCGGTATAGAGGCAAACCTTTTTCGCCGAGGCGCGAGATGAAGCGGCTCAGGGCCGCAAGGCATCCCATGACCCTCTGTACTCCCTTGAGGTCTCCGATTGGTCCCATGCTGGTTATGGCTGAGACTTTCTCTAGGTTGGCTTCAATGCCACGTTTCGAGACTATGAATCCCAAGAGCATGCCTCAGGGGACCTCGAACACACACTTCTCGGGATTGAGCTTGATGTCCTTCTCTCTAAGGCATTTGAAGGTTATCCTCAAGTCATCGACGAGGTCCTTGGCCTTTCTGGTCTTGACCATGATGTCGTCTACATAGGCCTCGACGGTCCGCCCAATGTTGTCACCAAAGACCTAGGTCATGCACCACTGGTACGTGGCACCTGCGTTTCTAAGGCCGAAAGGCATAGTCATGTAGCAGTACATGCCGAATGGTGTGATGAAGGAAGTCGCAAGCTGGTCTGACTCTTTCATCTTGATCTGATGGTAACCAGAATACGCATCAAGGAAAGACAAGGTCTCGCACCCTACCGTGGAATCAATGATTTGATCGATTCGGGGTAATGGAAAGGGGACTTTTGGACAGGCTTTGTTCAAACCAGTGTAGTCCACACACATCCTCCATTTCCCATTTTTCTTCTTGACCAACATGGGGTTAGCCAACCACTCTGGGTGGGACACTTCTTTGATGAATCCGGCCACCAAGAGTTTCTGTATCTCCTCACCGATGGCCCTACGCTTTTCCTCATCGAAGCGGCGCAGGCGTTGCCTCGCCAGTCTAGATCCAGCCCGGATGTCCAGGGTGTGCTTGGTGACCTCCCTCGGTATGCCCGGCATGTCCGAGGGACTCCATGTGAATATGTCAGCATTCGCATGGAGAAAGTCGACGAGCACGGCTTCCTATTTGATGTCGAGGGTGGCGCTGATCCTCAGCGCCCGTTCGTCGAGGCAGGCGGGGTCGACCTGGACGAGTTTGATGGTTTTCGCGGGCTCGAACACCCCCGCGCGACGCTTGGAGTCAGGCGCCTCGCCACTGAGTTGGTCGAGGTGGGCGATGAGGGTCTCGGCCTCCGCCAGAGCCTCGGTGTACTTGATGCACTCAACGTCGCAGTCGTATGCATGTTCGTACGCGGACTCAATCGTGATAATACCGCTGGGGCCTGGCATCTTGAGCTTGAGGTAAGTATAGTTGGGGACTACCATGAACTTGGTGTAGCATGGCCGCCCTAGGATGGCGTGGTAGGCTCCCCCAAACCCGACTACCTCGAAGGTAAGAACTTCCTTGCGGTAGTTGGAGGGGGTGCCAAAGCAGACGGGAAGGTCGATGCGTCCAATGGGTCACGTGTGCTTCCCTAGCACGATGCCGTGGAAGGGGGTAGCATCGCCTTGGAGCCTCGACCGGTCGATCTCCAAGAGCTCCAGGGTATTGAAGTAGAGGATGTTGAGGCCGCTGCCTCCGTCCATCAATACCTTGGAGAGTCAGGTGTTGCCGATGATCGGGTCGACAACCAGTGGGTACTGCCCGGGATTCAAAACGTGGTTCGGGTGGTCATCTTGATCGAAGGTGATCGCCTCTCGAGACCAGTCGAGGTACTGGGGGGTGCCACCTTGATCGAGAAGATCTCTCAGTGTTCCCTCTTGCACTGCCGTGCCGTAAGGCACACCGAGGGCCCACCAAAGATCATGAAGGCGTTGCGTACCTCGGGAAACCCATTGTCCTTGTCTTCGTCCTGGTCACCGGCGCCCTTCTGCTTGGCGTCGTCGTCGGGGAGCCCGAGCTTGGCGTAGTAACATCGTAGCATGGAGCAATCCTCGAGGGCGTGCTTGACCGGGCCTTGGTGGTAAGGGCAGGGTTTCTTGAGCATGTCGTCGAAAGGCCTAGGGCCTCTGGGGCCTCGAGGATTCTTGCATTCTACGGCCCGACTAGATCAGCCTCTAGGACCTCCTGCTTTCCTAGGCGCCACTTTTTCTTTCTCTTGGGGAGGTGGGAGGCCAAGGCCTCAGGGGCCTCGTCCCTCCGCTTTCCCTTGGTGTCGCTGTCGGGGAAGATGGCTCCGACAGCCTCTTCACCCGAGGCGAAGTTGGTGGCGATGTCGAGGAGCACAGCAGCAGTGCGCGGCACGTTCCGACCTAACTCCCGAACCAGGTCTCGGCAGGTGGTGTCAGAGAGGAAAGCCTAGACGATCTCTGAGTCGCCGACGCTGGGCAACTTGGTGCACTGCTTGAAGAAGCACCGGATGAAGTCTTGGAGACACTCGTCCGGCTTCTGGCGACAGCTTTTAAGGTCCTAGGAATTCCCAGGGCGCACGTATGTGCCTTGGAAGTTCCCGACGAAGATCCTAACCAAGTCGCGCCAGTCGTGGATTTGTGAGGGAGGAAGGTGCTCGAGCCAGGCTCACGCTGAGTCTGACAAGAGCAAGGGGAGGTTGCGGATGATGAGCAGGTCATCATCCGCGCCACCTAGCTAGCAGGCCAGGCAGTAATCAGCAAGCCAGAGTTCAGGGTTGGTCTCGCCGCTATATTTTGTGAGATTGGCTGGTTGCCGAAATCAGGCCAGGAAAAGGGTAGCATGGATGGCCCTGCTAAAGACCCGAGGGCCTGGCGGTTCAGGAGAAGGACTGCGGTCCTCCTCGCTGTCATAGCGACCACCTCGGTGTGGGTGGTAGCTCCGAGCGAGCCCCTCGTTGTCGTGGCATCGTCGCCTGCTGACCACCTCATGGTCTCCCTACACCTCGCGTCGATTGCCGAGGCGGTCCAGAAGCACGGGGACCCTATGGGCTATTGGCGCTCGAGCGGGCTCAGGACGAGCCGAGGCCTCCCTATCATACTGAGGCGGTGCTGCGGGCAGGTTCGAGACGCCCCCGTGCCGTCGGGAGGCAGAACTCTCGGCCTGTTGAACCGCGGCGGTCTCTAGGAGATCCCGGAGCTTGCCGTGGACCCACCGCCCCTCCGTGGTAGAAGGCTCGGGCATTGCGCGGACCAGCATTGCCACAGCCGCGACGTTCTAGCTAGCGTGATTGAAGACTGGGGGTTGCTCACTCCCTTCGTCGTCATGGATGCGGTGGTGCACATCGTGGGCCCTCCATCGGGCTCCCCCGCCTTCGCCATGACCTCGCTGCTCCTGTTCGAGAGTGTCTCAAAGCTACTGCAGAAGGAGTTGGTCTTGTTCAACCTTGGCCTGGAGCTCATGGAGTTGTTGCAGGTCTGGGCGTTGAGGTTGCACAAGGGTGGGGGTCTCATTTCGTGCGGCCGATAGGACAATGCGTGGAGGTGTGGCAGCGCCTGTACCTAGGCGAAGCGGGGAACGACTACCTGCCCCCTCATCCTCCTCGCCCACTCTTGGCATCCTGAGCCCGACGTGAAAACACTCGCGAGTGGGGTCGTAGGTGCCTTCGTCGTCGGAGTCGGAGTAGCCTAAGCAGTAGTCGCTCGCGGCCAAGAACTGGCACATAGCCCCAGGGTCGTGGAGTTCGGAGAAATCCACTCTGGGCCATGCCTCGTCCTCCTCCGAGGAGTCGGCATGGGTGCTTAGGTCAAGAATGAAGCGCTGGTGGTGTTCTGAGGGATTCTCGTGAGCGGCAGTGTAAGCATAGGCGTAGGAGGTAGCGGCATTTCTCAACCTAAAGGGGTATGGGGATGGTGCCGTCGTCAGACCCTGCTCCGCCGGGATCGGCTCCTCAGGGAGCGGTGGAGCGGGGCTTGATGACGGGGCATCACCATGTGCCACCGGCAATTTTCCTTTGTCCAAGCTCAGGCTAGACAGGTCCCTAGCCAGGGACCCTGTGCCAACAGCTGATCATAGGATATCGGCGGGGGGCGGCATGCCGCCCCGGATTCGCGTAGCGTTGGGGTGGTCTTGCTCGCGTCGTGCCTGGTGAGCGTGGCGGGAGCGGCCGCCCGGGCGCCGACTGCGCCTAGGCTGCCGCTACACGACTTCATCATCGGTTGGTGGGGCTCGAGGAGTGAGGAGTACCATGTCATACTCATGCCCTAGGGACATGAACTCTAGGCTCCCAAACCAAACCACCATGCCGAGACGCAATGGTCGTACGGGGTCTGCCATCTGGGACTTGCTGGGATGACGAAACTGACACGCAGAGGCCCCTACCTGGCGCGCCAACTGTCGGTGTTTCGGACCGGGGGGGTCCTCAACCAACCAGTGAATTTGAACTGCGTGCCCCTAATCCCAGATGGTGATGCAAAGAGGCATAAGATTTATACTGGTTTGGGAAATCGATGCCCTACGTCCAGTTTGAGAGATCAATCTTGTATTCCTTGCACCGAAGTGCTTGTAGTATGGGGTTACAAGCTAGGGGAGAGAGGGAGCTAATCCCAAGTCTCGACAAGGTGTCGTGTGGGCCGTCTGAGACGTTGCTCTCAGGCGGCTGGGATGTGTGCGTGTGTGTGTGTATGTTACAAGGTGTTCTTCCCCCCCTAAGTGGCCCAAGTCCTCTCCTTTTATAGTTGAAGGGAGGACGAGGGCAGTACATGTGTTAACTATGCGGCATCGTGCAAACAGGGGCGGCATGTTTGAGCCCTGTGGCCTGTTCCTATGGCGGCATGGTCGTCGGAGTGGTCCGTCCTTGGAGCACTGGGGCGGCGTGCCAGTCCCATCTGATCCTGTGCGTCGTGAGAGCCCTGGGACTGCCTAGGAGTGGGCGCGGTGGTGGACGTGCAAGCCGCTGTGGACGGACTGTGCGCGAGGCCGAGGCTTGGTCGGTGCCGAGGCTGCACCGCAGTGGGGGTTCTCGGCGGGTACAAACCCCGAGATAGTCGAGACCTTGGTGCACAGTGCCGGGGCCCCGAGTGGGCGGCTGATCTGGTGCGCCGGCTTGGAGGCGGTGATAACCCGGGCCAAGTTGTCCATGTCGCGTTGTTTTCGAGGCGGGGATCGCGGGGCACAGTGCAGTGTGGGCGCTGATCGTGGGCACAGCGTCAGAACACAGTGGCCGGTAATCCCCGCCGTGCCCTGTCCCAGCCGGTATGGCGTTGAAGCGACCTCAGGTCCCGTCGGCCATTCTGTGGCGTCGAGCCATCGTTCGGCTGAGATTGCGGGAGTGGTTGAAGTATTAATGAGACATGACGTGCTGTCGGGAAGACCGGCCGAGGCGGGGGCGTCGGACTATGGATAAGCTGGTCTCACGCGATACGGAGAATGAGGCCTCGCGCGAGACGGAGAGCGGAGCCTCGCGCGAGACGGAGAATGCACCCCCTGCCGAGGCCTTCCGTGGAGAGCCTCGCGCGAGGCGGAGATTGTGTTCCCTGCCGAGGCCTCCCGTGGAGAGCCTCGCGCAAGACGGAGATTGCGTCAGGACGCCGAAACCTCCTGCGCGAGGCTCGAGGCGAGGCGGAGGGCTCGGTGGGCCCGGTCGTGGCGGGTGAGGGGCCCATGGCTTACCTTCTAGCTTTGTTTTCGATGGGACTTAAGCGACTCTTTTGATGTTCGTTCGGGGTACCCCGTTCTAAGGTACCCGACAACTGACTACCACATGTATCAACAGTATTTTACTTAACCGTATATCAACCTCAAAATATTTTTTAGAACAGTAGTCTCAGACCAATTCAAAGGAATATTTTTAGGAGCGAACTACTGCATAAATAGAAAACAATTGCTTGAACGATTGATTCACTATTGCATGAAATGACAATGTCACAATTAAAGCCTCTCTAAGCTGCTGCCATGAACGAATTGCACTGAAGCAAAAATACTGTGAACTCTATGAAAAACAATGGCTATAGCTGCCACTAAATTACTCTGCTCCTATCAACACACTGCACGCAAACTGCTACAACCAATACGACTTAGGCAAGTGAAATTAACTGAAGAAATAAACAAAAATTCTATGCAACCTAAAGGTGAACAAAACTCGTAAACATATAGTTTATTGTTGCTACTGCAAATGACAAGATGAACCAAAGCTAACTGCTTGCGGTTGCTACTGCTACCGAACAGAGCGGGAACAAGCTGAGCTGCTCACTTGCTTACACTGAACTGCTAATATTCATGAATTTGTACTGATGCACAAAACATAAACCACAAATGAAAATTTTCATGCATATTCCTGCTGGCCAACAAAAACTCTGAAAAATTGGGTACACGTTGGCTAGTGAAGGCTGACTTTAGACAAGCCTAAATGAACTTGATAGCCATTAAGCTAATTATTAAAACATGTGAATGTTTTGTGTTCATCACGCCGCCTATCTTAATCATAGTTTTGTTCTTGTTGTTGCTTCCTCGTTTACTTTGATGATGGGTTTTTGTCGCCAAATTTTATACTTAGGCATGAGGGAAAGGACGTTAGTGGCATCTTGAGCTTTTGTGGTGCCTGGGGTGTTACATCGCAATTCGTGGCAATCATTTGAATTTTGTTTTGGAAAATTAGATGGCATACAACCTCGATGATCACCAGTTTAACATGCATCTTCATATATATTCCTCTATTTTCCATATAGTTCTGGTCATTTTCGTATATCACATGGAAAGCGTAATAGGGATTGTGGAATACGTGGTGTATTACTCAGGAGCCAATGTTGTGTACATATAGGCACGATGGAGAGCCGGGTACAGCAGGCCCATGGGCCGTGACACGTTTACAATCTAACACTCCCCTACAGTCGGAACTGGGAGCACCACGAACATTAAGACTTGACCTAAACTCCATAAAGACGGATGTCGGGAGTCCCTTGGTGAAGATGTCAGCGTACTGGGATGTCATAGGGACATGTAGAACACGAACTTCTCCAAGGGCGATGCGGTCACGAACGAAGTGTAGATCAATCTCCACATGCTTGGTCCGCTGGTGCTGAATGGGGTTGGTGGACAAATAAATGACACTGACATTGTCACGGTACACAATGGTAGCTCACCGAAGAGGTGAATGGAGCTCATGAAGGAGTTGGCACAACCAGCACGCCTCCACAACTCCATTGACGACCATGCAATACTCGGCCTCTGCATTGGATCTGGAGACTGTTGCCTGACGCTTTGAAGACCAGGACATCAAATTGTCGCCCAGAAATACGCCGTAGCCAGAGGTGGAACGGCGAGTGTCGGGACAACCGGCCCAATCAACATCGGAATACACAGTCAGATCAACAGGCAAGGTGTGAAGAAGGTGAAAACCAAGATCTAGAGTACCCTGAATATAGCGCAGGATACGTTTCATGGCGGCGAGGTGTGGCTCTCTCGGGTCATGCATGTGAAGACAGACCTACTGGACGGCGTAGGCAACATCAGGACGCGTGAAGGTGAGGTACTGAAGGGCGCCGACAATGCTACGAAAATGTGTCGGATCAGTCACCGGAACACCATCCGCAGACATCTTGGCGTGAGTATCGACGGGTGTGCTGCAAGGCTTGTAGTCACGCATACCAACACGGTCCAAAATATCCAACATATACTTCTTCTGAGAGAGAAATAATCCATCAGCTCGACGATCAACAGAGATACCCAGGAAGTGATGAAGAGGACCCATATCTGTCATAGAGAATTCCCGTTGGAGAGCTGCTATGACCTGCTGAAGAAAACTCTATGACGAGGCGGTGAGAACAATATCATCCACATAGAGAAGCAAAAATGTTGTGTCAGCGCCGTGGAGGTAAATGAACAGGGAGGTGTCAGCCTTGGCCTCAACAAACCCGAGAGAGGTGATGTGACAGGCAAAGCGACCATGCCACGTGCGATGTGCCTGCTTTAGTCCATACAGTGATCTGTTCAGCCTGCACACATAGCTGGGTCGGGAAGAGTCAACAAATTCGGATGGCTGCTCACAGTAGACTGTCTCAGCCAGTGTCCCATGGAGGAAGGCATTCTTGACGTCCAACCGATGGATCGGCCAGGAGCGAGTCAAACTGTAGCTAGCTTGACGACTGGACTGAAAGTCTCATCATAATCAATCCCAGGGCGCTGAGTGAAACCTCGAAGAACCCACCTTGCTTTATAGCGATCAAGAGAGCCATCAGACAAAACTTGTGATGATAAACCAATTTATCGGTGACGACGTTCACAACAGGCGGACGGGCAACCAATGTCCAAGTATCGTTAGCCAGGAGTGCGTCGAACTCGGCCTACATCGCTGCTCGCCAGTTGGGGTCTACCAAGGCGGAGCGGAAGGTCTTCGGCAAGGGAGAGAGTGTCGCCGTATGAAGATTCAGGCGATCGACTGGCTGAATGAAGCCAGACTTGCCTTGAGTCCACATGCTGTGATCGTTGACCATAGGCACGATGGACTGAGGCCACGTAGCGGTGGTGCGCCCAACTCTACTGGCAGCGACCTGGGATAGAATGTGCACAGGGGCATCAGAGCCGGACGCCGAGGAGCATGGGGCGCCACCTGAACCAGAGCCTGGTTCGATGGTCGGTGGTGCACTAGGTACAGCCGCACTGCCTGAGCTAGAGGCGGGCAGCGGACTGGGCACGGGCGGGGGGCAACGGGCAAGGGCAATGACGCCCCGGGTGCCGGTGCATGAACGCCAGGCGCGGGCACGGGCGACTGAGGCGCGCCGGGAGGAGTACCTGCAACCACAACACTAGGCCCAATGGACATAGTGGAAATGCCATCGTCGTTCAAAAAAAATCCAAGGTGGTGGGATCCAAGGGTGAGGTCGACATCTTAGAAAAGGGGAACAGGGATTTATCAAATATCACATGATGAGAGATGATGATCATGTTGGAGTGGAGGTCGAGACATCAATAACCCTTGTGATCGGAGGAATAACCTAGGAACACACACAAGGATGAACAGGGAGATAATTTGTGCGGAGCCGTGGAGGAAGTTTGGACAACAGGCGCATCTAAAGACCTGAAGGTGAGTGTAGGATGGATGAGTGTCGTAGAGAGCTAAAAAAGGTGTAAGGCCGCCGAGGGTCGTAGTGGGGTGACGGTTAAGGAGGTAGGTGGCAGGCTGCCTTAGAAAAGAAGAGAGCGCACAGTATTATTAATAGTGCGAAGGGCGCGCTCGGCTTTACCATTTTGCTAAGAAGTGTATGGGCACGACATACGAAGGACGATGCCCTGTGAGAGGAAGAACGTGCGGGCCGAAGAGTGATCAAACTCACGGCCGTTGTCGCACTGGACGACCTTGATAGGAGTGCCAAACTGCGTGCGCACATAGGGAAACAAGTTAGAAAGCGTGGCAAAAGTATCAGATTTAAGGCGAAGCAGAAATGTCCAAGCATAGTGGGAGCAATCATCAATAATAACATGATGATATTTGTAACCCGATACGCTAGCAACAGGGGATGTCCAAAGATCACAAGTATTAAGTCAAATTTATTGATAGCTCGAGAAGTAGAGGTTCCAAAAGAAAGACGAACATGACGGCCCAATTGGCAAGCATGACATATGTGATCACGTTTGGGTTTATTACACGAAATAGCTTAAGAGCTAATAAGCTTGGACAAAGCATCGAGCCGAGATGTCCGAGACGATGATGCCACAGGGTGGAGGTGGAGGTAGTAGCGGCGAGTGAGGGTGTGCTGCTGGTGGGCGGGAAGAATGGGTAGAGGTCACCCATGCTATTGCACCTGGCGATCACGCTCTGCGTTTGTAGATCCTTCACAGAAAGGCCAAAAGGATCAAACTCGATGGAACAATTATTATCTATGGTCAACCGGGGTATAGAAATTAAGTTCTTAATAATGCTAGGTGACACTAAAACATTATTGAGAACAAGAGGACGACGCGGTGCATTAAAAGAGAATGAACCAATGGAAGTAACGGGCAGCAAGGCGCCGTTACCGACAATGATAGATGAAGGACCAGACAAGGAGGGAGGCGGAGGCTGAGGAAAGGAGAGAATGCCAGAGTGGGCGGTCATGTGAGAACTGGCACTAGAATCAGCATACCACTCTGCGGGGCTAGGTGGCGGCATCAAAGACATCGTGTTGAAGTTGTTGATGAGGGATGCCTACTCCCAAGACCCTCCAGACATGGGGTTCCATGGCGCTGGCATCGGTGGTGTGCATGATGAGGAAGCCGAGGATGCCATGTGAGCCCCTCCCCCGTACGTGAAGCCTGAGGGCGGGGTGAACGACGACGCGAACCCTGAGGGTGGCTCTGGGTAGTAGGGCCCGGAGGTACGTCACCATGTTGAACGCCAGCTGGGGCTGTTCGTACGCCATGGGCTGGGGGTGCCGCAGGTGACTAGGGGAGTCTGCCATAGCCGTGAGGCCATAGCTGCACGGTGCCGGACCATGGATTGACATGGTCGATGCCGGGGCCGGACGACACCATGGGACGGAGCACCACCAAGGGCACCGCCAGGTCGTGGACCGCCGCTAGACTTGCCGCCGCGTCCACGACGATGGGAGTTGCGCGATCCGGAGGAGGTGCGGGAACCAGTGGGTGCCAGTGCTGTAGGGCGCTGCTACGTCGGCACTGGTGCTACAACCAGCGCTTGCGGCGCGGCTAGAGTTGCGTCGTCGGTGGTGTCGTTGAGGTCGATCTCCTCCAGGAGCAATAGCATACATGCCCCGTCGAACGTGGGGAACGGCCGCTGCATCTTCATGTTGGACACCATGTGACGAAACTTGGCATTGAGGCCGCGGAAGAGGGTGAGGACCAGCTGTCGATCTTCGATCGGATCGCCAAACTCAGCGAGGGAGGCGGCCATCATCTCAAGGCGGTGGCAGTAGTCTGTGATGGATAGGGCGCCCTGCTTGAAGGTGCGGAACTCGGCCTCCAACAGTAGGGCGCGAGACTCGCGCCGCCCGAGGAATTCGTCCTCGAGGTAGAGCCATGCCCGGTTCCCGGATCATCAACGATTGCTGCAGATCGTTGGACATGGTGTCGTAGATCCACGTGAGGACGCAGCAGTCCATGGTCAACCAAGCTGATCGGTCGGGGTAGGAGTCGTCGGAGAGTACATGAGGCTTGAGGTTGTACTTGCCGAGGATGATGATGAAGAGGGAGCGCCAGCGGCCATAGTTGTTGGCTGGTTTCTCCAAGGTAATGGGAACCAAAACCTTGATGTTGATGACGGCGATCGCTTGCGTGTGTAGGGTGGCGTTGGCGGCTTTCTCGAAGGCGAGCTTCTGGTTGAGGGCCGCATGGGCCTCCTCCTCGAGGCGGTTGGCCTCGGTAGCCCGGGCGGCTCCAGCAGCGTCGTCGTCGCTGGGGGCCATGACCGGATCGGTAGCAGCAGCAGATGCCTAGCGATGGGATCAGCAGCAGGCAGCGGACTGGATCGGTAGCAGCAGCAGATGCCTGGCTATAGGATCAGCAGCAGGCAGCGGCAGGAAGGTGGCCCGGCGAGGATCTCAGCGACGGGCGGTGGAAGGGCTGGCGATGTGAGGTCAGCGGTGGCCTAGGGTGTGTGGGAGCCGGCGACGTAGTCAGCAGTGGCTAGGGTTTGCGAAAGCGGTCGCGGGAGCGAACCATCTGTGATACCATGAAAGCGTAATCGGGTGTGGAATACACGATGTATTACTCAGGAGCCAATGTTGTGTACATATAGGCACGATGGGGAGCCGGGTACGACAGGCGCATGGGCCGTGACGCGTTTACAATCTAACACACATGATTAACATGCTACTATATATATATAGCTCGAGCTATATATTGATACAAATTAATGTCATTTGTCCTGGAGCTTGAAGAAGGCCATGAGAGGCGCATACACCCTCTCCCTCGCGTTGCCAGCCATGACGAAATCGGCGTGCGCGTAGTCCTCCAAGTACTGGACCGTGAACTTGTCGCCGTCGTGCGACTTGAGCACCTGGAGCAGGTGGCTCACGTCCTGCGGGTCCGACAGGGTGTCCCTGCCGCCGTAGCTGAGGAAGAGCGGGAAGTCGTCGGGGATCGCCGAGACGTCGTAGGCCGGCGGCGTCGCCTGCCCATAGTGCTTCGTGTTGTCCGCGGCGTTGCCGTAGTCGTACTTGGCAAGCGTCCCTCGTCGGATCACTGCCGTCGTTCAGTTCAGAGACAAGATTTAATTAATTTGGGGATCGAGTAAATTAATTAAACGGTGATATATACATGTTTGTGAGCCTCGGATCGGAGCCAAGACTGACTTTGGGCCAGATGGACCATGTTCTTGGTTGCGGAAGCCTGTGGCTCATGGGCAAGGAAGACCTGGACCGAGGAGTTGTCGAGGCAGCAGTTGTCACCTGCGCCAGCAAAGCTCAAGCTCTGTGGTATAAATCCAAAGGAAACAAACTGAAGGATGATTGCAAATCATTTATTAGTACCTGTGAACACTGACATCATATTGTAGCAATTGATCCCTGGTTGCGAGCATATGTCAGTCACTAGTTTGTGGACAGGTTCCCTGCATGCGTGCGATTTTTTTTTTTGTATTAATCACTACTTGTAGGTGAGTATACGTAACATATGGAGGGATTTGAATTAGTAACTCTGACAGAAAATTTTCTGTTTGTCATCAGGCGGAATCGGCGTGAGAACTTGGTGAAATAGAATAGAATAAAAGAAAAAAGAAAATTACCCTGTCGGGTCGAACACATCGAGCCCCAGCCAGTACAGAGCCTGAAGGAGACAAAGGACAGAGACCAATTAGTATGTCGATTTTGAGCCGTCGTGACATCCGGATACATGGCGTGCTTTTTGTTTGTTTGTTTTACCTCGGCGAGGAAGGTGTCTGCGCCCGCCAGCGCGAGCGGCGACGCCACCTTGTTGAGGTAGGCGATGGGGCTGAGCAGTCCGGCGGACCTCAGCATCCCCAGCTGCTGGTGCTGGCTGAGCGCCGCGAACGCGATGAGCGTCCCCAGCGAGTGGCCGACGTAGTGCAGCCTCTGCTGGCCGGACTGCGCGTACACGTACTGCACCACCGCCGAGAGGTCGTTGCTGGCGAGCTCGTCCCACGACCAGTCCCAGTACGTCTGCCGAAGAAGCACAGCAAGCAGGCATGTAAGTACATGAATCGGCAGAAATGAGAAATCAAAGCCCGGGACGCGATCGATCGGTCGGTCGAACCGGGTCGCTGGATGACAGCGTGGTGTGGCCGCGGCTGTAGACGGTGCCCCGGGTGTTGGCGATCCACACGTCGTAGCCGCCGTCCGCCAGGATGTAGCCCAGGGACTCGTTCGGGGAGTTCATCAGCCACGTCACGCCGTCCTGCGGGCACGTACGGGCGAAAATTCAGTTACATTCATTTATTGTTACTACTACTGAAACGTCTTGTAGATTACTCTGATGCAGTTTAATTAATATATTTACCATGAGGAGGCCGTGCTGGAGCAGCACCGGGATCTTATTGCCGGCCGCCGCCGATTGGCCGGAGCCCCGGCCGCCGGGGATCCGCTGCAAGCTCAGGATGTACCCGTCCGCGGTGGTCACCTGCGCATTTAATTTACAGTTGCTCACTCAATGTACTGTAGTGCGTACTACTACACTGGTAATTTGTCCCCTCCCCTGAGAAGTAAAATCTGGACGACATCGATCACATGACTCGCTCTTTGACGATCGAACGTTAGTGGGGTGTTCGGCTGATGTGGTCTCGGATTGTTTCAGTTTTTTCAGTTTATTCTTTCTCACGTAACACTACTGTGTGTCTTACTTACGGTGTGTTCCTCGCACTTGTACCCGAACGGCTCCACCCTGGACTGGCACGTGCCGTTGGCCGCCGCGCGTGTCGCTATTGGAGCTGGCCGCGTTGCCATTGCTGCCCCCAAACTGAGCAGAATCGCCAAGCTTGCCACGGCGCTGCTGCAGCACCAGCTGTTGCGCCTTCCTCCTGGCATCATCGTCGTCGCCGGTCCAAATAAAACCTGCTAGCTAACTGTTCTAGCAATGCATCTAGCTAGGGTTCTTTCGACGGATGATGGATGGAAAATTCCGGATCCTTGTGCTCGAGTTTTATACTGCTTCGGTTAATAATGATTTACTAATTTGAGTATGTCATTTTCAACTCGGATTAACGCCGCCGGTGGCCGGGGCGTGCGTGCGTGCGTGCAGTTCCACTTCGATGGGCTGGGTAATAATGCTATTACTAGTACCACAGGTGCAGTGCAGTGTGAATTAGTTTGAACTGATGCGAAAGCCATTCTAGTTAGTATTGCTTTTGTTTAGTTCAATCCTGTTTTGAGCTGACCTCCAGTGTACTGCATGCGGCTGTCGTCACTTATTACAGGTGCAGACAAAAGTACTCCGATCCGTAGCCAGCATTGATGATTGCAACGGTGGGCGCAAGAGGCCAACATCGGCGTTCGACATGTCTTACGGTTACGGATGGGATCATCATTGCTCAGTCCTGCCGTGTCGATCTCGATCATATCGCCTGTAGTTTTCCGTGGAGGTCAGGTTGGTTGTTTGGCCACGGCGTCGCGCGTGATGCGTACGTAGCGGCGAGGTTCACTTCGACGACGACGGGGTTCACACGCTTATTACTGCAGGACGACGACCTGTGCTGCACGCATAAGACCACAAACATGCGTCGTTCGTGAACCACTGCTCTGCTACGGCCCGGATTTTATTGTTCTTTGGTATATATAGGAGGGGGTCGATGTCCAGATGAATGCTTTCAAAGTGGGATGTACTGACCAGTTTCGAGTACAAGGGTAAGCCAAAGGCTCCGTTCGGCTTGCTAAATCTTAGCTCAAATTGGTTGAAAAACACTGTTTTAACTGAAACGTGATGAGAGAAAAATATTGTTCCGGCTGAAAAAAGAAGCCAAACAAGCCGAATATGGAATAAGCCAAACGGAACCCTTAAATTCCATTCATCGTCCCAAGAGAATATGCACGTTTGCTTTTTAGAATAAAATTAATTGCATGGAACCATCTTTGAAGATAATCTAAATCAGTGGTACTGTCTCAAGAAAATATGTATATTGTACTAAAGTCTTCCCCCTCGCTCCAAATTATGTAACGTTTCGAATTTTCTACGTATATTATTTTTACTGTATGTCTAAACATACTAACACAGGAAATATATATCTTGGGATAACATCGGGTCGGGTAAGATGCAAGTGAGGTATTTATCCACCCGTGAGCATACCCACGTCGGCCACCCGGCGCAAGGAGCCTGCGCAAGTACGTGAAGGGGCACGACATCTTCGCCGAACTCCCGGACATCAGGCAGTAACGTCAAATCTCTCCCTGGCCCTTATGAGAATATCTACCCCTGTCTACCGGACCCTTAGGCTAAATCGTTGAATATGCCTTGGAACACGATCAACACATGGCGCCTTTAGCTTCACTCACTTCCCGAGTGACGAGTAACATGTGGATATGTTAAGCCTCGGTATCAATGGTTCCTGACCGATCACTCTAGGATCGTCTGGAGGCTCGGGGGCTATACCCATCGGGTACGCTCGCGCACCATAAATTATTTACTAAAACATATCATGAGCATCATGTTAATATGTTAATACATGTAATAGAGTATGTAGATCAATTTCTGTAACTCAAAACGATCAACGAAAATACGAAATAAAAGTTAATTCCATAGTCATGTTATATCACTTAGGATTTAAAATCAATTTTTATTAAGCAAAAATGCTACCGAACATGTATGTGATACTTGAATAAAGTTTGAAGTACAAACTTTGTAGATGACAATGAAATACCCGCGGTCGAAAAATGAGATTATTAGCTAAGATTTCCAATAGCTTAGAAATGCAATTTAAAATAGAGTTCAACTCAACATACAAAAATTTCGAAGTTTGTTCGCAGTTAGGCATTGCTATGTTTAGCAAATTATTCTAAAGAATTTGGTTAAAGAGCGATGTACTGCTATGGCTTGATTAAGTAGCCTCATATACCATCTTGAGTGTAGTGAAGACCGTTTATGCTTAGGAGTAACGGGTTGGTCGCGATAGAAGGTTTAAAATCCGCGCACAACAAGCTTCCGGTTTGTTTTCCTCACGTGGGCGCGGTCACCGCGCGTTAGTGGTCGTCGCCGCCGTCTCGCTGTCGCCTACCGCTGCACCGCGCTGCGCCTCTGGTCCGCCTTGGCGATGTGCGTGCGGGGCCGGACTGCCATCGCCATGCCTTTTATGGCACTGCGACGTGCGGGCCACGCCGACCTCGAGCGCGCGCCGTCGGCTAGCGCTGGCCGTGGGTCGTACTGGTTGCGCAAGCCGCATCACGCCAGGGTGCACTCGCCAGCTACCGACCACATCCTCACCGCCTCCCGTCCTTTCGTTTCTTCCCTGCCCGCCTCTGTGCGCCCAACCGCCTCTGTTTCCACCGTCGCGTCGCGGCCACGGTGAGCTAGGGCGCAGGCACTTGCCTTCAATTTCACGTGCCCGTGTATGCGCATTGATGTCCGTGTGCGAATCGTCCCCACCTAGCCTTGAATTGCATCACCACGTGCTCCAATTTGGAGTTTCCCCTCCGCCACACCATTAAGGCCGGGACCGGCCATGGCCGAGGACAGCCACCCACCACTCAACCCCTCGTCAATCCATCTACACCACGAACTCCGCCTCCACCTCCACTTCACTCTGTGCACCTCACTTGCACCTCTACCGCCTCGCCATAGCCACTAATGGGAACGGGGATCCCGATCTTCCGTTAGGTAGTGGTAACTATCATTGTGGCGGAGAATAACACACCGATCCGGCTTCAGATTGAAAGATCGAACCTTGCAATCTTAGCACCCAACTCCTCTGGTTATCACCTGAGACACGGATCCGGTTGACCTCGCCAAGAAGGCTAATTCCTGCCCGCGCAACAAAGAACACAAGCAAGAACAAAAAAGAAAGCAACCAAATTGCAGATGAATGATTAATCTCACGAAGTTGGGGTCTCACAAACCGATGAACGACAAAACTGTTCTTGATAGATTAATCTAAGCAAAACCCAAAACCTAATGACGGTGTCGGCGTATGATTATAAAGGTCTTAGGGTCGTCGCCTACCCTGGACGTGCCCCCTAATGAGCCCAAACACGATACACGGTCCAATGGACCAAAAGACGGTGTCGCAGCACTCTGGCAGAGTCGTCCTCGACTCAAGCTCATCTTCTTCTCCCAAATAAGGCTTCAAATCTGCAATGTTAAAGGTGGAAATAACCCCAAATTCAGGTGGCAACTCAAGTTTGTAGGCATTATCATTTATTTTCTAAATTATCTTATAAGGACCAGCTGCTCTTGGCATTAATTTAGACTTATGCAGCTCAGGAAATCTATCTTTTCTTAAATATAACCAAACCAAAAAACTCAGTTCAAGTTTAATTTCTTTTCTATCTTTACTACTAGCAATTCTATACTTAGGAGATCCTTGAGTAAATTTTTATACATTATTTAGGAATCCAATACTCATGAAATTTGTTGGAGGTTATCCTAGTACCATAAGGATGCTAAGAAAAATAGGAAATCTGTTGCTTGACACTTTTCAATAGGGTTTTCTATTTATGCTATTTCAAGCCTTGCTGCCTTGTCATTTTTGTATAGGATGTTCTACTTGGCAAAATGGCATGAAACTTTTACAGTAGTCCTTTGATAGCATTAGTAAAGCACTGTAAATTTTTAAGAATTTTTGATGCACATTTGATATATATTTATTATTTAACCTATGTATCCAAATAAAATAATAAAGGCATATAAAGAAATAGTTTAGGCTTCACCATTATATTTTCTTGGATGTTTTTGGTATGCTTAAATTGTTGGTAGACTTCACGTTGTCAAACTTTGAATGATTACATGAAGTAGAAGTATTGTTACATTGTAATGCGAATTAGATTAGTTTCCGGACAGATTCTGTAGTTGGATAAGTAGCATGATAGGGATGATGTTTGCTATAAAAATGCTTAATAAAAAAGTTGTAGATAATTTGATAAGCTTTCCAGAAAGTCTAAGATTACTATATTTGGATTAGTAGAACTCCAGTTATGAGCGAAACAAGTAGCTGTTGTTTTGTGGTATAGTCGATGCATTGTGGAAGTAGTTAATTAAATAATCGAGAAGAGATATGCACCTACTCAATAAACATGATGCACTTGTTAACATATATGCATTCGTAATACTTATGCCATATTCATGCATCTAGGATCGGAGGAAGAGATAACGTTGCTGGAATTCGAAGAAGCAGAGGAAGGGGACCAGCAGGAGAATCCGCAAGCCGCAGCTCCCGAAGGCGTGGAGCAGAACCCTGAAGAGCTTCCGGAGTGTCCTGACCACCACCCTACTTCCTTTCTGCGAGGCAAGCCCCGGAGCATTCTAAGTCTTCTAGTATTTTACAAATATTTACTTAAGTACTTATGATTGATGCATTAGGTTATAAGAGTTGAATGGAACCACTTGGTGCATGTACATTCCTTGTCCAGATATTACACCTTTAACCGGTATAGGTCTAGGATCGAATATATGCTTAGCCATGCTTAGACCGGTAGAAGTCGGGTGATGTCCTGTCACCTACGAGATATAGGTGGATACCGGAGCATGGTTGGCTACATCTGCTATTGTGGAACAGAACCATGAGATAAAAGTAAATCAAGACCGGACGGGAGGTCGATAGAGAAGCAACAAGACATAGAGGTCTTGGGTGTGGATCTATCCCCGTCTGTGTCGGTTAAGGATCGTACCGTTGTTGGAACTTCTAACAAGATTGAACGCATGCCTCTCACTTAGCTGGCCAGATAACTCGTTTCGACCGCGAAGCTGAGTAATTCAACTCAGGCCGGGACCCGTTCTGTTGTGCGCTCCTTCCAGGGAACAATCAGACTGAGCCCAAGGGCAGGCTGGGCCTGAACATCCTAGCATCTGGTGTTCCAGATTGTGCGGCGTGGTATGGACCCGCAAAATGTGTACCTAAGTTGTACCAAAGGTGACCTAAGGCTATCGTGGCTGGTAGACCTAGGTTTGTGCTAGGAATAAATTCCCAGCTGGTTGAAATCGATTTGAATCGCCGTCTCTCCTGGATAGTGAGAAACTTGACTAGCTCCAATATTGTAGTAACTGTGTTATGAAACAAGATGGTTTGGATGAATATGGAATTACAATACCTGCTATGGTTACTATTGTATGCTTCTAAATGATATACCACATGTTTGGCACAGGATAGTTGCTAATCTAGAATTGGATAGTTATAAATAACTTGATAAAGGAATCGTAATTGTACAATGGGTCAATTGCCTTTTACGTAAAATGTTGTCAAGTTACGTCCACTTATATAGCCTTGCATAATCCTTGGAGTCATTTTATTTCTGGTTCATGACGGGTAAGTCTAGCTGAGTACCTTCTCGTACTCAGGGTTTTATTTCCCATTATTGCAGATGGCACTGTGTATTATGGTTATTGCAAGAGTTGCTTCTATCCCGCTGTGGATGAGGAGTAAGCCTTGGGCAGGCTTCTTTATTAATTCCTATCCTTGCTTTTGTGGACCGTGATCCTACCTGGCACTATATTAAACTATGTTGGAAATTTTATTTTCGAACTGATTTGCTTCTGCTTTATCTATCAAACTCGGTTTGTAATAACTTTTATTCATACTCTGATGATGAAATGTATCTGTGAACTTTATGTAATATGTGGCATGTATATTGAATCCTGTACGATCTTGGTTGTTGTAAATCATTTATCGAGACCCATCGTGGTACTCGACGGACTACCGGGTTTATATGGGTTCAAGTATGACAGTGCGACCGCTTGCGGGCTACCATTGTACTTGTATTCTTATAAATTGGTCGGTTCTGCGATAGACCAGACACACCCAGCGTCCGGTCACTCAATGTTTCCTTTGTGCGCCTCATGTCAGCGTACGTCAGCACTGACCGGACGCACCCTGCTAGCGTCCGATCACTCTTCGCGCTAGCGTCTGATCACAAGACCGAGACGCGTGCTCACTACTGCTACTGACCAGACTCAGGACCCCAGTGTCCGGTCACTGCACCACCAGTGTTCAGTCATGCTCAACCGGACACACCTAGTGTCTGGTCACTCTGTGAACCCCTGTCTTTTCTGTATAGGGCGCCGGTGGCATCGTCGGACTGTCCGCACTCTACGGGCGAACACTCTGCCGGTGAAGTTTCTAACCCTTGCTCAAATGTGCTAACCACCAAGTGTATCACCTTGTGCACATGTGTTAGCATTTTTTCACAAATACTTTCAAGGTTGTTAGCACTCCACTAGATCCTAAATGCAAATGCAATGAGTTAGAGCATCTAGTGACACTTTGATAACTGCATTTTAATACGAGTTTCACCCCTCTTAATAGTACGGCTATCTAACCTAAATGTGATCACACTCGCTAAGTGTCTTGATCACGGAAACAAAATGGCTCCTACTATTTATACCTTTGCCTTGAGCCTTTTGTTTTTCTCTTTCTTTTTTTCCAAGTTCAAGCATTTGATCATCACCATGCCATCACCATCATCATGATCTTCGCCATTGCTTCATCACTTGGAGTAGTGCTACCTATCTCATAATCACTTTGATAAACTAGGTTAGCACTTAGGGTTTCATCAATTAACCAAATCCAAACTAGAGCTTTCAGGTACAAGTAGGGCGTGTGTTTTGAGATACCTAGCTGGGCACATTGATTCACAAATCGCCAGGTAATCCAATACAACTTGTCTACAGTCTAGCACCGTAGTAAGAACTAGAAGATGAAAGATGGTGAAATGGATCTGTTTGTTCAACTCTTGCAGAACATGTGCTTACATAGAATGGTTAGGTAATGAACTAATCATGACTGCTAATAAGAAACATACATAAGGATTCACTATTAGTATTGCTTTCCGCAAAAAGGAAACCCAGCAAACCATAAAGCTTATCATATCCTTTGGAGTCAGGAAGTTATTGCCACTAGTTAGGTAAATCTTGCATGTACATTGTGTACTCAAGGTTTATTTACCCCTATTGCAGGTGCAGCTTGAAGAGTAGCTGTTGTGCGGAGGATTCTTCTAGTGGGCATAGATGGATCCTTGTATTCTAACGTTAGATGTTTATTGTAATTCCGCTGTTTAAATTCCACACTCTGAACTTAGTACTATAATAATGTATTTTCTAAGAACTCTAGTTGTATGAAATGGACTAAGTATTGTAAACTCGTTCTCATTATTGAATCTTGGAGGAAAAACATGGATTATTCGAGTTCTCCCTTGGGTGTGCTCGATGGAACCATCCGATGTAGCAAACTTTCGGGGTGCTTAGTGTCTGGTGGAAGATGAGCGCCTCTGAAGGTGTGTTATTTTGAGCGGTTCTTCCACAGGTGGTACCAGAGCCAATAATGAGTCTACGAGTTTCATAACTCTTTTCAAAACCTAAAAATTTGACCAACAAAAGTTTTGTGAAAAGTAGGATGCGATAAAATTATGCAAATAATTATAAGCCCTAGTAATATGGTCTATCTAGGATAGCGGCACTCATTTTATCTAATTAGTTTTCTACAGGTACACTAACTTACACTATGTAAGAATCATTTAGCAAGCAGAAAGTGAGTGTGCGATGTGCCAAAAATTATGTGAATGCTGTTATATTTCGGCTTGAGTGAACGTATAGGTCGATGCATGCATCATGAAAATAGAATCTTGCCTTAAACTAAACTTCCCCCACACGTATAATTTGGATTAGTGAATTGATAGGATAACCTAAAAGAATGCTTTAATAAAAGTCTTATCATTTCTCTAATCTCTTGTTCCTAATTAGGAGGGTTGTCCCTAATGGTTGGTTCCTATCTGTTTATAGATGAACCTGAGGTCTGGTCGTGGGAGTACCAGCACTGGGGTGGACCTAGGTGATAATGATCATGGTGAGGGCATTGGCAACACTAATGGGGAGAGCCACGAGGCCCCACTTCTGGCTCCTCCTCTGCCACCACAACCTCTGATGACCCATGCAGAGATGATGGAGGAGATGCTAACTACTTAGTGTGAGTCAGCTTGTGCCTTGGAGATGTTGGCCCAGGCGATTGGTGGCTTCGCCTGTGGGGGCAACGGAGGCAATGGCGAGAATGGGGGTGGTGCCCATAGTCCCAAGGGACCTTGTTCTTACTAGGATTTCTTGAAGACGCACCCAACCACGTTCATGCTGACTGCTGAGCCTCTGGATGCAGAGCATTGGCTTCGTATTCTGGAGCAGAAGTTTCAGCTGCTCACTGTAACTGAGGAGCAGAAGGTGCGCTTTGTAGCACAACTGCTATTGGGTTCTACCAGTGCATGGTGGGACATGTTCAAAGCCATGCAGCCGGTGGGTCACCATGTGACTTGGCAGGAGTTTACTGCCGCTTTTAGAGAGTACTACATTCCTGCTAGTGTTCTGAACAGGAAGTTGACAAAGTTCCTAGACCTAAGGCAGGGGAGCATGTCTGTGATGGACTATGTAAACAAGTTCAACCATTTATCATAGTATGCTGGGACTCACATCGATACTGATGAGAAGAAGAGGGACCGTTTCTATTGCGGTCTCTCTTATAGTCTGCAGAAGGAGCTGTACATAGGGAACTACCAGACTTTTGGTGCTATGATGAGTGCTGCTATTGCCATGGAGGGACTTCAGCATGACTCCTAGGCTGAGTGGAAGCGCAAGCCGGTGATTACTGGGTCTTTCAATCACCCCCAGGCTCAGAAGGTGTAGGTTGTTAGGCGGGTGCCCTATCAGTCTTTGGGTGGGCAGTTGTTCCATCAGCCTTAGTAGACCTACCAGACACCTTCCACTCAATACCATGCTCCTACTCAGCAGGCGCAACAACAACAGCCCTAGGGATGTAACACCCTAGGTGTTTGGCTTCCACATTTGCACTTGCATTTCATGAACATGAGCATCATTCATCTATTCATGAGCTTATATTGCATGAAACATGGTTAGTTAGTACTATGCAACAAAATCATAAAACATGTGAAACATGACTTTGAAACAAAGGTAACATTTCACTTGTTTTTCCTTGTTTCAATGCATGTGATGTTTGATTTGGTGTGACCAATGTGTGGTGTGGCTAATTATCCTCTTAACCAACTTAGTTATACTTAGAAAGTCATTAGGAACAATGTTCATGTTGATCATTTTGCCTAATTAGGTTTCCAAGTCATGGTTTGACCATTATGGACCCCTAGAGCTCCTGAGTTTGACTATTTAAAAAGTGTAGCTTAGAGTGTTTGCATGTCTGAGCAATCTAAAACAAAGTTGTAGCAAATTTTATAAGGAACAGACTTTGTTTAGAAGCCAAGTCATGAAAATGTGTACAATATGCTCAAAAAGGTCCCACAAGTCAGTTTTGGGGTTGTATTCAACACTTAGAAATTTTCTAAGAATGAAGATTGGATTTCAGTTTCATTTACACAACTTGTTAGACTTGTAGCTCCCAAACCAAGCTGAATTAGCTCAAGCTCCAATTATAAAAGTTGTAGTTCACATGTCGATGTCCAACTTTGTCAATCACACCAGAGCCTGGATCATCACGGATTGTGAGTTTGAAGCTCGCCAAGTCATGCTGTCAGGCTCGATCGGTTTCACTGAAACGCGTCTATAGTGCCGACCAGCAACAGAGCATGAACGCCGTGTGGCGCCGCGTGTCGCTGGCCACCTGACCACGCAGGCCACGCGCCATGGCCGGCCTGGCGCTACTGCCTACTGTCCACTGCAAGAGCCCACGCCCTTCTGCCCTCCTAGCTCACATTTCCATTTCTTGCTCTTCCTTTGTTTCCCACCGTAGCCGAAGCGGAGCCACCACCCCGCCATTGCTGCCGAGCAAGCCGCCATCGCCTAGCTCACTCGCCACCGCAAAATCGCCGCCTCTAGCTAACCCATAGCTCCTCCATGTCCTCCTCTACCTCATCGACCTTCTAGCTGAGCTAGACGAGCCATAGGTGAGGGCCTTTGGCCGTTTTTCCGACGCCGTCGCCATGGGCGTACCTCGTCAGAGTTGGCGCTTGTCGTGGCCGGCTGCCTCTGAACCCTTCCTGCCTATTCTAGTGCGCACATGAGGAACCATTTGAGCCATAGTGTATACCTCGAAGACGTAGTCCTAGGATTCGCCGCCGTTGAGCCAGAACACGGCCGCGCGCCGCCATGCACCATGGCCGAGCCGCCGAGCTCCGTGGCCGGGGTACTTAGGGGTCGGTAGAGTTGGTGGATAGGGTGTCAATCGATGCGTGAGGTTTAGGCGGTCACGTTGGTGCCGTTCTCGTCACCGGTGAAGCCGCCGTCGGTGAGCTTCGCCGCTGCCGCACCATCGCAAGCCGCCTCCCCTATTTCCTTTCGCTGATCGGTGGGGTCATCTGACCCGAGGGCCCCGCTTGCCAGTGACCGTTGAGCAATAGGATAGTTCAAATATTCCAGTTTTGATGCTGTTTTGTAAAATGTATATCTCCAAATTGGTAGATCCAAATGGGGTGATTCCAATTTTGTTAGGATCATAGTGAAGTCTAGTATTTAGGAAAAATATGACATGAACACTTGTAGTGGAAATTTTGGATGAATTCAATAGGAACTTGAAATGTGTTTTTAAATGCATGCAAACTTGTTTAAATTATATCTTGAGTTTATTTGCTCCAAAAATTATGAAATTGTGTTGGTAAGCTATTCTTGCTTAGTAGAAGCTCTGGTAAAAATTTGAGAGTCATTGCATATATGGTTTTTGAGTTATAGATTTTCCTTTTATCATTGAATGATCCTTGTGTGAATTTTTGTAAATTATCTAGGAATCCAATGACCATGAAATTTTGTGGGGAGTATCCTAGTACCTTAAGGATGCTAGGAAAAATATAAAATTTGTTGCTTGACACTTTTCACTAAGGTTTCCTAATTATGTCATTTTAAGCCATTATGTCTTATCATTTTTGTGTAGGCTGTTATAATTGCTCAAATGATATGAAATTTTTATAGTAGTCTACTTGGAGCATGTAGTACTTACTATAATTTTTATAGATTAAATGGTGTAGTTCTCATATATGTTTGTTATTTCTCTTAATTAATCAAATAAATTAAGAAAGACATTAAAAGAAATGAGTTGATGGTGAACACCTTACTTTCTGGTGTTCTTGGACATGTGTAATGAGTGAGTAAAGTTAGTTTTGTCCAATTATATGTTTGCAACATAAGTTATGAATTATTTTTCTGCATTATGTCTTTCGGGATAGTTCTGGGGACTTTACAAAGTTTCCCATGATAATTTAGTTTGCTGGGAATGTGGTGAATACAAAAGTTGTAGATAACTTATGTATCTAGCTCCTGTCAAAATTTGGTGACATTTGGCTTAGTAGTTTAGGAGCTATAGCTGTTCAAAGTTAGATTCCAGAGTTGCTTGTTCTCTGTCTTGTTTGGACCTAATCATGTAATTCTGTAAATTCGACCTGGTAAAGGTTGGAATCATGCCTTGAGGTCTAAAAATGAATTGTAGGTAATTTCATAAGATTTCCAAATTGTCTTGTATCATGTCATTTGGAACTGTAGATCTTTGGTTATGGTTAGTTTACCATACCGCTGTATAGTCTCTGTTTCGCTGAAATATGAATGTTTGTGTGCATGCCTTGTTGCAATGTTCTTGTTGATTGTTTAGGTGCTAGCCTAACTTGAGAACATGCTTAGGTGCAGGTGCTAGGTCCTTAACTAAAGATGAGCAATTGTACATTAGATTGTATAAACTTGGTAAGTAAAGTGATTTGAATAGAGCCTAAGTTCGAAAATGCGGACTGCAGTAAGCATGTGCATTCCCCGAGCATTCCTAACTTTGTTCATGTGCATCCATGATATTTATCTTGCACATTCATGCAATAGGTGTGCCGGAGGGAGTGACACTACTAGAGTTCGAGGGAGCCAGCCAGGAGGAGCCTAAGGTGTAGGAAATCAATGAAGCAGCCACCGAGGAGGAGTTGCCCGAGTGCCCTGACCACCGTCCTTCATCTTTCCTGAAAGGCAAGCCCCAGAGCATATTAAGTCTCCCATGTTTTTACAAATACCTTGAGTATCTTTTATCTGTTGATGATGCATTAAGTATAGGAATTAGTTGGAACCAATTGTTGCATTATATATTCATCCTTGTCCAGATATCGCACTAGAATCCTATTTAAGTCCAAGAATGGGTTAAATGCTTAGCCATGCTTAGTGCGGTAGAAGTCAGGTGATTTCCTATCACCTGTGAGCTTTAGGATGAGGTGGATCATGGTTGGCTATATTTGCTATCGTGGAAAAGGACCATGTTAATAATGAATTAGGACCGGGCGGAGTCTTGTGCAGGGTTGGACATAGTGACTTTGTCTGTGTCGTTTAAGGACCGATATGTTGTACATCCTCATGTCATGTTGAACGTAGCCTAACACTTAGCTGCCCGGATAAGTCATTCTGACCATGAAGCCTAGTAGCTCGACTCAGGCCGAGGATGCAAGTAGTGGCGTGCATTCTAGAGGTGGTAAGGATGTGCGAAGAGCCATTGGCATAAGTCCAAGGCAGGTTAGAGTCCCGAACAACCTTGGCAGAGTGGTTCTCTGAGAATGTTGATCTGTTTGGACTCACGACTCCTGAATCATACCAAAGGTGACTTGTTTGTGACCCTAACGGGGGAAGCAGGGTTTGTGTTTAGGAATACCCCTCCAGCTCAATAGGAATCGATTCAAATCGCCCTCTCTCTCGGATGGTGAGAACTTGACTGAGCAGCGGCAACGTAGATTCAATTAATTTAATGATATGGTTAAATGGATGATGATGATAATGTTGCCATGATTTATGCCTGCTATGGTTATTAATGTTTGCATCTTAATCAAATGATTGCTTAGTACAGGTGCTAATATAGATGACAGGTTAATGGCTAAAAGTCACTGCTAGTTCAGGTCAAGAGTTGATCATTATTACTTATGCTTTTCCACAAAAAGAAAGTGTTAGCCAAATCCACTAAATTAAGCTATGCATGATCCTTGGTGTCATTTGTTTTGGTTTCCGACAGGTAAGTCTAGCTGAGTACATTCTCGTACTCAGGGTTTATTCCCTCTTGTTGTAGATGACCTTCTATATCAGGGATTCTGTAAGTATTGTCTCCACTCAGCGGGTGATGAAGACTAGATCATGGGCATGATTTCTGTTTCTCTTATCTAAATGCTTTTGCGGGTTGTGATCAGCAAACCAGTATTTGTATTTGAACTCAGGTGTGTAAGTTAAACTATTTGCTTCCGCATACTTTACAAGACCTATTTTGTAATAACGATGACTCTGAGGTGTTGTAACCTATTTGCAAATCATCTGTGAAATGTTGTAACGTACTGAAAGCATCTAGGCCCCTAGTTGGGTTTCGGTGATTAATGACAATACAAGATTACTATGACTAACGTGTGTTTTGCAGATGCAATTAAGTTAGGTCATGGTAATGGAGATCAATCAGGCAATCAAAGTTGTCATGCCCCTACAATGGAAATCGTTTCAATTTTCAAAGGATGGACGACAAGGTTAAGGATGACTAGTTCTAAGTGTCGATTGGAGTTGGAGAGACACTTAGAGTAGTTTAGGACTTTGTTTTTCCTTTGGCCATACTATTAAGGGGGGTATGAACGGGTAGCTTGACCTAGTTGAGTCTAGTGAGTTAGGTGTGGTGCACACTTGTTAAAACTAGCTCTAGGTAGCTCCTATGAATGCCTAAGATCCTTTGGAGCAAACTTCATTCACAAATGATCGAGAGTTGGAAGTGAATGGAGGGTCAAATACTGACCGGACGCTGGCTCTGGTGCGACCGGACGCTGGCCGCAAGGTTCAGTCAGTTCATTTGACCGAGGAGAACAAGTCTGGTGTGACCGGATGCTGGAAGGTCAATGTGACTGGATGCTGAGGGCCAGCGTCCGGTCGACTCCAGTAAGGGTCCAGACTTGAGAAAGTGTGACCGGACGCGTCTGGTCAATACTGACCGGACCTTGAGTATCCAGCGTCCGGTCGAGTCCAGTAAGGGTTTTATGCGACCGGACACGTTCGGTCAGTGCTGACCGGACCCTGCCAGCGTCCGATCAACTCATTACTACTGGTTCGGATAGGTTGAACTGATCGGAGCGTCCGGTCAACACATAGAAGCTCATAATGGTTTGTTTTTCAGGCTGCCTTATAAATAGAAGCTCCACTCATGTGTGGAGTTACTTTTGCTCATTTCAATAGCTGAGAAACACGTTTGTGAGTGCCAAGAAGAGCATGGTCCTAGTGAGGTGTTTGTGATTTGAGAATCCAAGAGTGAAACCTCATTAGTGAGTCAAGAGTAGACAAGTGTGCATCAATCTTCTCATTAGGCTTCGCGTGGTCAAGTGAGAGTTCGTGCTTATTACTCTTGGTGATCGCCATCACCTAGATGGCTTGGTGGTGATTGGGAGCTTGGTGTTCACCCGACGGAGCTTGTGGGTGACCCAACTCAAGTTGTGAGCGGCTTTGGGTGATTCGCCGCGACAGAGTGTCAAAGAATCAACCTGTAGAGAGCACTTGATCCTTGCACGGATCAAGGGGGAGCTACACCCTTGCGTGGGTGCTCCAACAAGGACTAGTGGGGAGTGGCAACTCTCCGATACCTCGGCAAAACATCGCCGCGTTCCTCTCTCCATTTACTTTGAGCGTTTGCTTTAAGTATTTACTTTGAGCAATTCAATACTTGTCTTTACATTCATAGAATTGCCATGCTAGAGTAAGTTTGGAACATAGGTTGCAAGTCTTTTGTGCGTTAATTTGATAGAATCACTTTTCTAGGCACAAGGGGTTAATTGGGCTATCCGTAGGATTTGATTATTGCAAGAAAATTTAGAATTAGACCAATTCACCCCCCCTCTTGGGCATCTTGATCCTTTCAATTGGTATTGGAGCCTCGTGCTCATGTTTTTAAGCTTAACCGCTTAGAGTAAGATGTCTTAGGGGATGGACCTCCTCCTATCTTCGAGGGGGATGATTTTCCATATTGGAAAATTCGCATGGAGGCATACCTAGAAGCTCTAGACGTTGGAATTCTTAGAGCCACCTCTCAAGGGTTCCCAACACCTAAAAATGCCACACAACTTCAAGGCGATGAAGTGAACTATGAAAAATGGAATGCAAAGGCTTGCAACACCATCTTTAGAGGCCTTTGCAAAGATGTGTTCAATCGTGTAAGGAACCACAAAGACGCCCATGCACTATGGTCAGACGTTTGTGCGCTCCATGAGGGAACTAAGAGTGAGCGTGAGGAACGCTATCATCTTGTGATTAAAAAGCTAAATTCATTTGAGATGCTTCCCAAAGAATGTGCTAATGAGATGTATTCACGTTTGAATGTTCTTGTAGAGGAAGTCAATGGGCTTGGACTTACTCAAATGTCGCCATCCGATGTTGTGAGAAAGATCTTGAGTGTCCTCCCCATTGACAAATATGGCTATATTGTGACCGTGCTACACCAAGGTGATCTTTCCACTGCTACACCGACACAAATCTTAGGAAAGATCAATGCTCATGAGATGTACATGCACATCACCCCACAATATGGCTCATCCTCTACAAAGAAGAAAGAGAAGGACTTAGCATTCAAAACTAGCCAAGATAAGGGCAAAGCAAGACTTGAGTATGAGAGCTCAAGTGATGAAGATGATGAAGAAAGTCTTGCTCTCATGGTGAAGAAGACCACCAAGATGCTAAAGAAGCTAAACAAGAGTGGCATCAAGTTTGACAGCAAGAAGAAGAAGTTCTTCACTAGCTCAAGAAGAAAGCCAATCTCCGAGATGGATTGCTACAATTGTGGCGAACTTGGCCATCTAGCTCATCAATGTACAAAGCCCAAGAAAGACAAGTTCAAAAACAAGGGCAAGAAAGATGATTCAAGCAATGAAGATGAAGATGAGAAGAAAAAGAACAAGCCATACAAGAAGAGAGATGGCAAAAAGAGGGACTTCTACAAGAAGAAGAAGAGTGGCAAGGCCTACATTGTTGGTGATTGGCTCACGGACATTGATTCATCAAGCGGATCATCTAATGATGATAGTGACAATGAGAAGGTGGCCGCCATTGCTATTGATCTTGCATCCTCACCGCCACCATCGCCATCATCCTCTACTCACCTATGCCTTATGGCCAAGGGTGAACGCAAGGTAACTAAGAGTGATGATAGTAGTGATGATGAGCAAGCTAGTGATGATGATAGCAATAGCGATGATGATTCACCTACATATGATGATCTTGTCAAAATACTAAGAAAATACACTAAGATCATTAGAAAGAGTAGAGCTACAAATGAAAAACTTGATGCTAAAAATGATTCACTCTTAGCTAAGTGTGATACATTAGAAAAGGCTAATGATGAGCTCAAAGAAACAAATGATTCTATATCATCCAAACTAAAGGAGCTCAAATCTTCTAAGAAAGAGCTTAAAGATAAACATGATAAACTTGAGTGGATGCACAATGAGCTTATCACTAGTCACAACAAGCTAAAAGATGAATATACAACTCTAAAGATCAATTATAATACTCTTGTTATTGCACAAGAATTCTTACCAAATGAGCCACATGATGCTACTAACCATGTTGTTAAGATTGATATAGCTACTTCATGTGATGATTTAATTGATGAAAGCATTGACCATGGATCTAGTAGCAAAGGCAAGCAAGTGGTTGAGTACAATGACTATGATGAGTATGTCAAGCTCAAGAGTGACAATGAAAAGCTCATGAAAGATCTTGAAGAGATGAAAAGTCACAACACCATTGTGCTAGAAACTCTCGATCATGACAAAGAGTTGATCCTTGAGAATGAGAAGCTCAAAGAAGAAAACAAGAAACTCAAGGAAGAGAAGAACAATGATCTTCTCAAGGAAGAGAACAAGAAGCTCAAGATGGAGAAAGAGCATCTCAAGGTGGGATTGAGCAAGTTTGCTAGAGGCAAGCATCTCCAAAGTGAGCTACTCATGAATACCATCGTGAAGATGGATAGAAGTGGCATTGGATATATGGCAAGTGTAGAGAAGATGAAGGCCCAAGCTCAACACCAACAATCAAAGCCAAAGCCAAAGCCAAAGAGATGTTTTGAGTGTGGACAAGAAGGCCACTTTGCTCATGAGTGTCAAACTCCACCACCACAAACCCTTGCCCAAGCATGCTAGACCCTTTGCTTTCAATGCTCACTACATGCTTAGAAAAGATTATAGTGGAAAGATGAAAGTCATGTTCTTAGGACCCCCCAACAAGAGTAGGCCTAAGAGGATTTGGGTGGCTAAGTCACTTGTTGAGAAGGTGAAGGGCCCTCAACAAGTTTGGATTCCTAAAGTTTGAATCTCATGTGTGTAGGTGAACTACAAGACCGATGGAAGTCATTGGGTTATTGATAGTGGTTGCACTCAACATATGACCGGTGATCCTCGTATGTTCACCTCACTAGATGAAGAGGTAGATGGACAAGAGAAAATAACATTTAGAGATAATTCAAAGGGCAAGGTTAAAGGATTGGGCAAAGTGGCAATATCAAATGATCATTCCATCTCCAATGTGCTCTATGTTGCTTCATTGAGCTTCAACTTGCTATCCATTGGGCAATTGTGTGATCTTGGCTTTCAATGCTTATTCACCGAGAAGGAGGTTGTTGTATCCAAAGTAGATGACAATCAAGTGATATTCAATGGATTTAGATACAACAACTTATATCTAGTTGACTTCACCTCCAAAGATGCAAACTTGAAGACTTGCCTATTCACCAAAACAACACTTGGGTGGCTATGGCATAGAAGACTTGATCATGTTGGGATGAGCTCACTCAAGAAGCTTATGAAGAATGATTTGGTGAGAGGGTTGAAGGATATGAAGTTTGAGAAGGACAAGCTTTGTAGTGCATGTTAAGCCGGCAAGCAAGTTACAAACACTCATCCAACCAAAGCTTTCATGTCAACCACAAGAATGCTAGAACTCCTACACATGGATTTATTTGGACCAACAACATACAAGAGTTTGGGAGGAAATCTCTATTGTCTTGTGATTGTGGATGACTATTCAAGGTATACATGGGTGTTCTTTCTTCATGACAAATTCGAAGTTGCATCTTGCTTCAAGAAGTTTGCCAAGAGAGCTCAAAATGAATTTAAAGTGAAGCTCAAGAAGATAAGAAGTGACAATGGCAAAGAGTTTGACAACACAAACATAGAAGCTTATTGTGATGAAGTTGGAATCAAACATGAAGTCTCCGCAACTTATACTCCTCAACAAAATGGTGTAGTTGAGAGGAAGAACCAGACTTTGATCACTCTTGCAAGGACAATGCTAGATGAGTACAATACCCCTGAAGCTCTATGAGCGGAAGCAATCAACACCGCATGTTATGCATCCAACCGCCTATTTCTTCAAAAGTTCCTTGTCAAGACACCATATGAGTTGCTCAATGGGAAGAAGCCGGACGTCTCCTTCTTTAGGGTGTTTGGTTGCAAATGCTACATCTACAAGAAGCGGCAACACCTAGGGAAGTTCCAAAGATGGTGTGATATTGGTTTTCTTGTTGGTTACTCATCAAAGTCCAAAGCATATAGAGTATTTAATCATGCCACCGGCTTGGTTGAAGAAACATATGATGTGGAATTTGATGAATCTAACGGCTCCCAAGGAGCACATGAGAATCTTGATGATGTAGGTGATGAACCATTGAGGGAGGCTATGAAGAATATTCCGGTAGGAGACATCAAGCCAAAAGATGATGAAGATGATGTACAAGTCATTAACCAACCTTCTTCATCAAGTGTGCCACAAGATGGTGAAAAAGATGGGAGAGTAGAAAATGAAGATACTCATATCTCCTATGAGCAAATGGTGGTACAAGCACAAGATGTTGATGCTCCACAACCTCCTCCTCAAGTGATCAATAGAAGAAATACACCTCTCCTACAAGATCATCCACAAGATCTCATCATAGGGAGTCCATCAAAGGGTGTAATGACTCGATCTCAAAAACTTACTTCATTTATTGCTCATCACTCTTTTGTCTCTTGCTATGAGCCTACCAAAGTAGAAGAAGCTCTTAAAGATCCGGATTGGATCAATGCCATGCATGAAGAGTTGAATAACTTCACTCTCAATGAAGTTTGGACTCTTGAAGAGCGACCAAAAGGTGTAAGAGTCATTGGAACAAAGTGGGTGTTCCGCAACAAGCAAGATGATCAAGGTGTTGTTGTGAGGAACAAGGCAAGACTAGTTGCAAAGGGGTTCTCTCAAGTTGAAGGCTTGGATTTTGGAGAGACCTTTGCACCGGTTGCAAGATTAGAAGCCATTCGTATCCTACTTGCATATGCATCACATCATGAAATGAAACTATATCAAATGGATGTGAAAAGTGTATTTTTAAATGGCTTTATTAATGAACTAGTCTATGTTGATCAACCTCTCGGGTTTAAAGACCCTAGATATCCTAATCATGTTTATAGGTTGTCCAAGGCACTATATGGGCTTAAGCAAGCCCCAAGAGCTTGGTATGAGCGCCTTTGGGACTTCCTTATTGAGAAGGGCTTCACCATTGGGAAGGTCGACACCACACTATTCACCAAGAAGCTTGATGAGCATATCTTCATTTGTCAAGTATATGTTGATGATATCATCTTTGGATCATCAAATGAAGACTCATGCAAAGAATTTGGTGAATTGATGTCAAAGGAGTTCGAGATGTCCATGATTGGTGAGCTTACATTCTTTCTTGGTTTTCAAGTCAAGCAAATGAAAGAAGGCATCTTCATCTTTCAAGAGAAATATACAAAAGATCTTCTCAAGAGATTCAAGATGGATGAATGTAAGCCAATCAAGACACCAATGCCTACAAATGGACATCTCGACCTAGATGAGGGAGGTAACCCAGTTGATCAAACTCTCTACCGTTCTATGATTGGTAGCTTGTTATATTTAACAGCATCTAGGCCCAACATCATGTTTAGAGTGTGTATGTGTGCTAGATTTCAAGCTAGTCCTAAGGAAACACATTTAATTGCCGTAAAAAGAATCCTTAGGTATCTTAAGCACACACCAAGCATTGGCCTTTGGTATCCCAAAGGAGCTTTATTTGAATTAATTGGCTATTCCGATTCAGATTATGCCAGATGCAAAGTTGATAGAAAGAGCACATCCGGAGGGTGCCATTTGCTTGGTAGATCACTTGTGTCTTGGTCCTCCAAGAAACAAAATAGTGTGGCTTTGTCCACCGCCAAAGCGGAATACATTGCCACGGGTGCATGTTGTGCACAAATCTTATACATGAAACAAACTTTGCTAGACTATGGTGTAGTTCTAGAAAAGGTACCTCTTTTGTACGACAATGAAAGTGCGGTAAAACTTGCAAATAATCCGGTTCAACACTCTCGCACCAAGCATATAGATATTCGCCATCACTTTTTAAGAGATCATGTGGCTAAAAATGATATATCACTAGAAGGTGTAAGATCCGAAGATCAATTAGCGGATATCTTCACAAAACCGCTAGATGAGGCTACATTTTGTAGATTGCGGAATGAGCTCAATGTACTTGATTTTAGCAACTTCACTAAAAATTGAGCTTGTGTTGTCCCTTGCATTCATTGTAATATACAACATGCTTAATTTGTGGCAATGCACATAGGGCTTGTCTAACATGGTTAAGATAACCGCCGAAAAGCGTGTGAAGAAGCTTAACCTTGGATCAAACTTGACAAGCAACTAGATTTACTTACAAGTATTGCATATGCATGAATGTTGTTTTGTCGTTTTGTTCCATTTGTCCTCTTGTTGCTTATTTTCTTAAAAAGAATTATAGCCTAAGACAAAATATTTTGAAAAATATGAGGGTTTGAGAGAGGTCACTCACATCAGTCCCAATTGGTGTTTATTTGGATCTTATTCAAGTTGGGACTTGATTGGGAACAGGCAGCGTGAAGGAAGTTTGAAGATTTGCTGGAAAAAGTGCATCGGACGCTGCTGTCTAGCGTCCGGTCAGTTCATAGGAGGTGAACTACTAGTGAAGGAGTGACCGGACGCTGCGTCTGTGTGTTCGGTCAGGAGGGGATCCAGCGTCCAGTCGATCGAAGGAAGAACAAGTTGTACTGACCGGACCCTGCCTGCGTCTGGTCATGGACCACCAGATGCGTCCGGTCCTAATTCCAGAGGAATTGGACCTCTCTGGAATCGACCGGACGCTGGGTGGTAGCATCCGGTCGCTACCACCGGAGCGTCCGGTCAGTGGATCTCACGCGTTTTTAGGACTCTTTTCGGTTTCCTTCTCTGTCGCGTCGGGGGATCTATTTATTTCGGCCGTACCTTCATTTTGATTCCCCGTGACCTAGCCCTAGCCCTTGTCACCACCTCCTGCGCCTCCACAGCTCGCCAGCCATGCGCCGCCGTGCTCCTGCCTCGCCGCGCCACCGTAGCTCCATCCCAAGCTCGCATCTCTTGTGCCCAAGCTTGCCGCCATGCCCCAACCCCCATGCTGTTGCTCCTTGCGCCAGCCTCGCTGGTCACCATGCTACCACTGAGGAACCCTCTGCCGAGCCTCACCACCCGCCTCTCGTGTGTCTACGATGCCGGAGTCAAGACCGAGGGGCTCTCAAGGCCATTGATCCAACCCTTACCCTACCTCCTTGTTTGGTAAGGCAAGTCTTTTTCAATCTTGATCTGTTCAATTGTGACCTAGATCAAATTGCAGTGCACTGATTCCCCATTGCATTTAGGACTTTTGACCTAACCCTTGCTGGTTCTGAGGTTCCCCGCGTGACATCTCTCCTTTTCTCGGATTGCTAGATCGTCAGGTAGCTTGCCCGTCGTCTCAATTTTGTACCTACATTGCTTGCTTCCTAGGGTTTCGCATCTATTAGACATAGTGTATTTATTTGTATATCCATCTATTCTATCGTGCAGCGAGTCGGTGCCGTTGTGGTTCTTGTGGCCGTTGGCAGTCAACTCAAAGCCAAGCTCACGAGTAAGGATTGAGGCCAAGCCTCGAAAGCGGCAATTTGACAGTTGATCTTCATCAGTGGTAGTTCATCATCTTGTCAGTTCAGATGGCTCGCACCAAGAACGTTGGTGGTGGCCCTGGTGATGATGATCGGAGGCCCCCGCCTCGCTAGCTAGCAGGATCAAAGGGCAAGTCAACCAAGTAGGTGACATCCAAGAAGCGCAAGTACCCCGATGTAGAGACAATGAGAGCAGCAGCTGTTGTAGAGGCCACAGAGCATGCCGAGAGAGGCGGTGCCCATAGTGGAGTTGTCATTGCAGATCAGCTGGTTTCACTAGCAGTTAGAGCTGTGATTAAGGAGGTTGAGTGTCATCATGGTAGTCCTGCTGGGACTGCCACATTTGTAGGCTGATGGGTTGCCATTGAGGAGGGTCAGTCAGCAGAGCAGGAGCTAGTTCAATAGACTTAGGAGGGCGAGCAGGCACAGCAGACCCAGGAGGCCGAGGAGACAGAGCCGACACCCCAGCTTCGCTGCTCTGGACTGGACCCGTGTACTAGTCTCGCCGAGGCCACCGACACAGCGGAGGGGATCATGTCCACCACCTAGACCATAGGGTCCACCTCCAGTGGTGCATCTTGACTTGAGGGCCACCACTACTAGACAGGTTCAGCAGCTGTGATTTGTAGAGTTTGAGGTTTGGTTTCCTCCGAGGAGGGATGAGAGAGCAGCTGAGGGTTTTCTACACGCCACTGCAGGAAGATTTCTACAATGCTTATCTCAACAGTGGGGCAGTGTTCAGATCTCAGAGAGTCTGTCGGATAGAGTCTATTGTGGCAGCAGCCGGAGAGCACATTCGGCCTTACTTATCATATTTGCTAGGGTTGACAGATTTGATTGGATGGACGAGAATATATGTACCATCTTGGGTTCATTAGTTTTATGCTTCACTCTTCATCGATCCACATCACAGATTTATTCACTTTGCCTTCAGAGGCAAAGACTAGAGAGTGACGAGTGGCAGGGCCAAAGAGATACTGAGGCTATAGGATCAACCTATCAAGATGCATGAGGTTTGTTATGGACAGCAGGAGCCTCCCAGGCGTCCTCATGGAGGGCAGGTGCCCCCTACAGATTTAGTGCGACATTGCTTCAAGGAGCCCTTTGGTGAGGGGTCGAGTAGGAACCCTAGTGACTTGACTCCTACAACGAGAGTGCTAGAGGCCATTATTAGGAGGACACTGCTTCCCAGGTTGGGATATAGGGAGGGCCTGACTCGCTTATAGCTCTGGCTTCTTAATGCCCTGATGCAGCAGACAGTATTTGATATCTAGGATCTCCTTCTTTCAGAGATAGAGGATACAATAGCTGAGGGATTCAAGGGTCGTAGGCAGCTTCCCTATGCTCACTGGATTACGTTTCTCATCCATAGAGTAGTGCTTGATAAGCCCCTAGGTATGATGGATGAGTATACAGGTGCCACCATAGAGTTCCCAACTTACAACTGTCACAGAGGATCAGACACAGCACTCCTCAGGCACCCAGACAGCCTAGCCATCGTCCTGATGTGCCAGAGTCCACAGCTTAGCAGGATGAGATTATTAGAGGGATTACAGCCACTGAGGAGAAGGAGCTAGAGGCATAGTAGGAGGTGAGCGAGTATAGTGACAGCTCTGACAATGACTACTAGCCTATACCTCAGATGCCTCCACGCAGACACGATGTAGAGGCCGGTAGCTCCAGTTCTGCTCCACCTGCTCTGCAGACAGACCTCGCTCTCATTGCTATTCTTGAGCGGATGCAGCAGACATAGGATAGACAGGCACTGTAACATCCTGGCCCAGGGCTTAACAGGATTAATAGGATACTCATACCAATAAGTTGCAACTTCTTTTCTGGAAGCCCATCTGCAAATAACTCCGAGGTTAAGCATGCTTGGCCTGGAGCGATGGGTGACCGACCGAGAAGTTCTTCCCGGGTGCGCATGAGTGAGGACAAAGTGCGCAGAAAAGACCTGTGTTGGTCTGTGAGGGCAGTCTATATCTTAGAGAAGCTGCCAGATGTAAGCGGGCCCGGCCTCGGAGAGGTGGGACGTTACAGAATGGTATCAGAGCCGACTCTCGTGGTTTCATGGGCGCGTGTGTCGTAGTTGCATAGGCATGGTGCGCATGGCTAGTGTGGATCCGGCGTGATCACACAGCATGGCACATGCGTTGGCTCTAGACACACGGACGTGGCCAAGAGAGGGCGCTCCTGGCTTGGGATTGATCGACGAGGACGTCGATCTCTTAAGGGGGTGAGGATGTAACATCCTGGCCCAGGGCTTAACAGGATTAATAGGATACTCATACAATAAGTTGCAACTTCTTTTCTGGAAGCCCATCTGCAAATAACTCCGAGGTTAAGCGTGCTTGGCCTGGAGCGATGGGTGACCGACCGGGAAGTTCTTCTCGGGTGCGCATGAGTGAGGACAAAGTGCGTAGAAAAGACCTGTGTTGGTCTGTGAGGGCAGTCTATATCTTAGAGAAGCTGCCAGATGTAAGCGGGCCCGGCCTCGGAGAGGCGGGACGTTACAGGCACAGGAGACAGCTGCTACTTTTGCCCAGTTTTAGACTCGACAGGACAAGTTCCAGAGGCAGCAGCAGGCCATGCAGTAGCATCAGCAGCAGATACTCTTGCAGCAGTAGCTTATGGGTTTCATGCAACATGTAGTGATAGCTCTTGGGGCCCCACAGCCACAGTCTTTGCCCCAGCTTGCTCTGCCAGCCACCACTTCGATGACTCCAGTAGTACAGCCCAGTGGGCTCCAGAGTCAGGGATAGCCTCCAGCTCAGTTTGCTTTACCCCTTGTATAGGTGTCCCAGTGGTTAGCCTCACCCATGGTAGCCCCGCAGTTCACTCCACTTCAGATGGGCTTCACACCAGAGCAGTCTTCCTTGCTATTCGTGCCTGACATGTCAGTCTCTAGGAGTCTTGGAGCATCCTTCAGCGAGTTGACTGGCATACCTACTCTGCCTCATATGCATACCGCCGGTCCATCCACAGCAGCTCCAGTCATAGTGACTACTCAGAGGCTCCCCTCATCTGTTGCCTCATCAGATCCTACGACAGACATACTAGCAGCTTCATAGGCAGCACCAGCCCCAGCTCAGACCCAGACCGCTTTAGCGACACTTCCTGCCATAGAGGGTCAGTCAGTTCAGAGCTTAGGGTCAGATGATGATGGTGCCTAGTTCCAGCTTGCCCCACGTTCTTCAGTGCCCGGCTCGTCCGCTGTAGCCCCACCGACCGACCCCTAGGTTTTGGTGTTTGATGCCATAGGGGGGGGGAGAGAGTTCGAGTATGTAGACTCAGGGGGAGCGACATTTAGGGGAAGCTAGTTTTCTAGTATTAGCTTATTATATACATTTGGAGTTCTATTTGTGTGATACACTATTACCTATGCATTCATGTGTTTACTTTCATGCATACTATTATATATATATGTGATAGTGCTATCTATGTGATTGTGATATATGACATGTGTGCTTCCTACTTTGCATTATTTAAATGTCATATCACTTGTGTTATGCTCATTTGCCTTAGCTTCTGCATTTATACTCCGATGCAAATGAGCTTTGTTAATCGTACTCATGCTTAATTCACATTCTTTGAGTACATTGTGTTGGCTTGGGTCATATAAGCTTGACTAACACTTTTGTTCTTATCGAGAAAAGCTTATATGAACCAAGCCCGTCAAAAACCTCACTCTTTCACATACTCGAGGTGGTATTGTCATCAATCACCAAAAAGGGGGAGATTGAAAGCATCTAGGCCCCTAGTTGGGTTTCAGTGATTAATGACAATACAAGATTACTATGACTAACGTGTGTTTTGTAGATCCAATTAAGTTAGGTCATGGTAATGGAGATCAATCGGGCAATCAAAGTTGTCATGCCCCTACGATGGAAATCGTTTCGGTTTTCAAAGGATGGACGACAAGGTTAAGGATGACTAGTTCTAAGTGTCGATTGGAGTTGGAGAGATACTTAGAGTAGTTTAGGACTTTGTTTTTCCTTTAGCCATACTATTAAGGGGGGTATGAATGGGTAGCTTGATCTAGTTGAGTCTAGTGAGTTAGGTGTGGTGCACACTTGTTAAAACTAGCTCTAGGTAGCTCCTATGAATGCCTAAGATCCTTTGGAGCAAACTTCATTCACAAATGATTGAGAGTTGGAAGTGAATGGAGGGTCAAATACTGACCGGACGCTGGCTCCGGTGCGACCAGATGCTGGCCGCAGGGTTCGGTCAGTTCATTTGACCGAGGAGAACAAGTCTAGTGTGACCGGACGCTAGAAGGTCAATGTGACCGGATGCTGAGGGCCAGCGTCCGGTCGACTCTAGTAAGGGTCCAGACTTGAGAAAGTGTGACCGGATGTGTCCAGTCAATACTGACCGGACCCTAAGTATCCAGCGTCCGGTCGAGTCTAGCAAGGTTCCAGTAAGGGTTTTACGCGATCGGACGCGTCTGGTCAGTGCTAACCGGACCCTACCAGCATCCGATCAACTCATTACTACTGGTTCGTGGGTTGAACTGACCGGAGCATCCGGTCAACACGATCAGAGCGTCTGGGCACCCCGTAGAAGCTCATAACGGTTCATTTTTTTAGGCTACCTTATAAATAGAAGCTCCACTCGTGTGTGGAGTTACTTTTGCTCATTTCAATAGCTGAGAAACACGTTTGTGAGTGCCAAGAAGAGCAAGGTCCTAGTGAGGTGTTTGTGATTTGAGAATCCAAGAGTGAAACCTCATTAGTGAGTCAAGAGTAGACAAGTGTGCATCAATCTTCTCATTAGGCTTCGCGTGGTCAAGTAGGAGTTCGTGCTTGTTACTCTGGGTGATCGCCATCACATAGATGGCTTGGTGGTGATTGGGAGCTTGGTGTTCACCCGACGGAGCTTGTGGGTGACCCAACTCAAGTTGTGAGCGGCTTTGGGTGATTCGCCGCAATGGAGTGTCGAAGAATCAACCTGTAGAGAGCACTTGATCCTTGCACGGGTCAAGGGGGAGCTACACCCTTGCACGGATCAAGGGGGAGCTACACCCTTGCGCGGGTGCTCCAACGAGGACTAGTGGGGAGTGGCGACTCTCCGATACCTCGGCAAAACATTGCCGCGTTCCTCTCTCCATTTACTTTGAGCATTTACTTTAAGTATTTACTTTGAGCAATTCAATACTTGTCTTTACATTCATAGAATTGCCATGCTAGAGTAAGTTTGGAACATAGGTTGCAAGTCTTTTGTGCGTTAATTTGATAGAATCACTTTTCTAGGCACAAGGGGTTAATTGGGCTATCCGTAGGATTTGATTATTGCAAGAAAATTTAGAATTAGCCCAATTCACCCCCCCTCTTGGGAATCTTGATCCTTTCACATACGATATGTTATGTTGAATTACTATGATCTTGGTTGTATGCAAGTTGGTTTGAAATCCTTCGAGGTTTCAGTTGACTACCGGGTTTATATGGGCTCAAGTGCGAGAATTTGATCGTTTCGGCGATTGTTTTTGTATTTGTGCTCTTATAAATTGGTCGGTTCTGTGACAAGGGATAGCAAGTTCCACCATGTTAGGGTCAGGGGAACAAGCCTGATGCTTGTTTCAAGTGTGGCAAGGAATGCCACTATGCTCGAGAGTGTCCGTAGAACCAGCCTGCATAGTCTACTCAGCCCTCAGCCAACTCCCATCTGATCAAGCGGACGATCATCAAGGAAAAGGTGCCCATAAGCCGCTCTAGGCAAGTCAACTTCATAGAGGTTGAGGAAATCTTGTAGAATGAACCGGTGATGGCTTTTATGTTTACCATTGATTCCCACCCAGCATACGTGTTGTTTGATTATGGTGCATCACATTCATTCATGAGCATGGGGTTTGCACAAAGGCACAATATATCTCTTATGACTATACCTATTGCCTATAGAATCAATACTTTGGGTGTGCAGTTGTGCGTTAATACTCAGACGGACATAGTTGGGTTAGTGCTAGCCACTCACACTTACTGCCTCCAACTCATGGTGCTGCCCGAGCAAGGCATTGATGCAATTCTGGGCATGAACTAGTTGCGAGTTTATGGGGTAGTCTTGGACCTTAAGCAGAGAGTTGTTGAGTTACTGTTTCCTTCTTTCGAGGATAGGATGTCTCTTCTTATGGCCTCAGATCTAGCCTTACCAGTTGCTACTCATGTTGAAGCTTCTCCTAATCTCACCTGTATTCCTGTGGTCTATGAGTTCCTGGATGTATTTCTTGAAATCTACCTAGGTTGCCATCGGATAGAAATGTGTAGTTTTCCATTGAGTTAGAACCTAGCACTGCTCCTATTTCATGGCGTCCCTACCGCATGGCTTCTAAAGAACTAGCTAAAATGAAGAAGAAGTTAGAGGAATTATTGGAGAGTAAATCCTGCATGTACATTGTGTACTCAGGGTTTATTTACCCCTGTTGCAGGTGCAGCTTGAAGAGTAGCTGTTGTGTAGAGGATTTTTCTGGTGGGCATAGACGGATCCTTGTATTCTACCATTAGATGTTTATTATAATTCTGCCATTTAAAATTTGCACTCTGAACTTGGTACTATAATAATATATTTTCTAAGAACTCTAGTTGTATGAAATGGACTAAGTATTGTAAACTCTTTCTTATTATTGGATCCTGGAGGAAAAACATGGATTAGTCGAGTTCTCCCATGGGGTGTGCTCAGCGGAACCATTCGATGTAGCCAGTTTTGCGGTGCTTAGTGTTTGGTGGAAGATGAGCACCTCTAAAGGTGTGTTATTTCGGGTGGTTTTACCACACGACGAGGTAACCTGGCCAAGCTTGAGCATGCCGTAGCCCCCGGGTAGGGCTCGAGGGCTCGCCTGAGCCTTAGGCCCTCGATCGACGACATGTTAGAGCTTGGCCCTTGGCTCCTACTCGGCCAATGATGCTAGCCAAGGCCTAGGCACAGGAAGACAAGCCCTGAGCCATTGAGGCTTGGGGTCTCCTAGATGCCACCCTTTGGGCGTGGCCTTGCTAGCCGCTCCTGCGACAAGGTCACGCATGGGGCGTGACTCAAGAAGACAAGTTTCCCTCAACCTCTAGGGGCTTCATGGCTCCTAGGCCTACATGTCAGCTCCTGGAGCTAACCTCCTTCACCACCAACAAGTCTCTAGAAGGTCCACCTAGGGGAGGCCGGTCCAAGCCAACATAGTCTGACACATAGAGTGTCAAAATAGAGAAGCTGTATGATGCCTAAGGTTCCTTTGGCTCCATGACACCGCCACAGTCCATAGAGCACCACTGCAAGACCCTCCTAGACTTCGGCGCATCTAGACCATAGACACGCACCCCGAACCACCATGTACCCAACCTGTCTTAGTATATAAGGGATAAGGTCAAACCTTAGAGGGGGAGGACAATCCAAGACAGATCATTCCATTCCTCATTCGATCTGCTCCTGCTTAGCACCGAGGGCAAGGCAACCAAGAGAGGGGCACCAAGAGCTCCTTCACCGCACTTGCCGTCTTCCTCCTCTCCGACGAGGGGAAGGCTCCACCAGCAGTGAGGCAACCTTAGGATTAGGACTAAGCTAACCCATACCAAATCTCTCTCTACACTCTGTTGTAACCCTTTGATTTTGGGTGCTCTTGAGTATAAGGATCATCTACTGCTAGACGTAGGCCATCGATCGGCCTGGACCAGGATAAACCGTTGCATCCCCTCTATAATTCTTGTGTTCTTGAGTCCACCCGAGCCACCGGAGTCACATACTCTGACACCGACTCAAACAAGAATGCTTGCCGCGGTGCCGACCGCACGATAGCTGGCGAATCATGAGGGGGAAGCATCAAGTGCAGTTCTAGCTCTACGGTGGCTGGAGCCACCCACCTCATCGCTAGAGCAAGTGGCACTACTCTAGGCAATGGTGTCTGCTTCCCTACGAGTTCTTTGTCATAGCCAGCACCTTCGCTCGGGGCCAGTTCCTCAACTTTGGGAGCCTAGCCTACGTTGCCCATTGGAACGGTGAGCTTCGTCCACTCAACGAGGCCTCACAGGTGGGCAATGGGCTCCCGATGCCACCCCCATGATTATGACACCTAGGGGTGGATCCCTGGGCATGCCCACGCTAGATCTTGCATAGATCACCTGTCCGGTAGGGCGATGCAGGCTCTGCCCTATGCTCAGATCTAAGATGCCCTAGGGCAAAAGGGGTTTTAGTCTATCGCCTTGACTCATTAGAGCACTTGGTGCCTAAGCCATCAAGTGGTAGCCATGGGCAACCCAGAAGACCCGACATCATCATCATGAAGCCACAGGCTGTTTCCATCTCCGTCCCTATGAGAGCCAACCTCGGGTGGGCCTGATTCTAGCGTAACATGGGTATGTCCCACATTCTTCAGAGGGGGACCTACTCCTAGGCTCCTACAGCCACCACTGGCTGTCCCATGGGAGGTCAACATGATGGGGGTAATTCTATGCTGACACCTTAGCTGGTCAAAGGTACCGATCACTTTCAGCCGACACGAGTATCCCCGCCATGTGCCTAGTCTGGGCTGCTTCCCGCTCGATGTTGGCCCCATCGTCAGATGGGCCTGCCTCAGGAAGGTGCTGATGGACAATGAGAGCAACCTCAATATCCTTTACACCAACGTGCTGGATCACATGGGAATCCCTCCACCCTGGATCATTTTGGAGGTCCAAACCACCCCCCTCAAAAGCATCTAGCTCCCCATCATGTTTGGGGGTCCCACCAACTTCCAAAAGGACGTCCTTGACATCGAGGTGGTCGACTTCTCTAGCCCATACCATGCCTTGCTAGGGTGGCCGTGCTATGCAAAGTTCATGGCCATTGTGCATTATGGCTGCTTGAAGCTCAAGATGCCCGACCCACATGGAGTCATCACCGTGGCCACTTCCATGACCAAGGCCTACCTATGCGAGCAGGAGGGCCCTGCTCTCACCACGGCCGATGTTGCTACCATCGATCTCACCCAGATCCGATGCCTCCCATAGGAGGAATGCCCACACAGCACTAAGGGGAGTCCTATGATAGTGTTTTGTCTAGCTAATGATGCTAAGGCAGTCTGGGCCTACCCCCAAGATCCCGAGAAGCTACTCCGCATAGGCACCGGCATGTCCCCAGACATGGAGATGGCCCTCATTGAGTTCCTATGCAACAACACTAATGTATTCATGTGGAAGCCCTCAGACATGCTCGACATCCCTCATGAGATCGCTGAGCACTGCTTCAACATCAAGGCCAATGCCAAGCTGATGCAACAGCGCCTCCACTGCTTCCATGAGGAGAAGCGAAAGGCAATTGGTGAGGAGCTCACCAGGCTCCTAGCTGTGGGCTTCATCAAGAGGTCTGGTGGTGGTCATGTCCTCTAGTGGCCTTGGGGATATCATAAACAACCGAGAGTCCATAGGCTGCATTGCCAAATGGGGGCTTGAGCTCATGGGTCTCAACATCGTCTATGCCCCCGACACGGCGATCAAGTCCCAAGTGCTAGCCGACTTTGTGGCAGAGTGGATGGAAGAGGAAGCCTCAACCACCCCCACCAAGCTAGAGTACTAGACCATGTGTTGGTGTTTTGAGTTGCCACCGACAAGTAAATTTCTAATATTGCACGTCTAGCTCGGATGGTGTGCTTAGAGGACACGAGGTTTATACTGGTTCAGGCAGAATGTCCATACATCTAGTTTGTTGCTACTGCTCATGTTACTAGCACTAAAAGTTCATAGTTGGGGTTTCAAAAGGGTGAGAGAGGGACATGTCCCTAGTCTCTGGTGAATGGAGTGAATGGGTGATGAGAGAGCTTGGTTGCTACTCGGCCGTGTGTTTGGGGTCGATGGGTTCATGATGGTTCGATCAGATCTAGCCTAAATCGATGTGATATGTTGTGATGCCCCTTATGGGATGCCCAACTTCCCCTTTTATAGGCCAAGGGAAAGCATGGGTTATAGTGGAGCAAAAAGGAGAATGAGAGAGAGAGAGAGAGCTGAAGGCCTTTAGGATCGTTGGGTCCTTCTTCTCCTTCATGCGGGTCTCGCCGACCCTATAGATGTCAATAGGGATGGCTTTGCATCATAGTCCTATCCATCACTAGCACCATGTGCAAGCATCACATGCTGGTCATGGCACTCCACTCCGTTCTAGCGAACATCATGGTGAACTAATGCGCCCATCATTGTTCATACGGGGGTTAGATAGAACAACACCGATACGTCCGACGCTGTTCTTGATGTGAATCCTCCGATATGGCCTGTCAAGGCCATGGGTTACATACACTTGGACCTAGAGTGGTTGGCGGTGGTATGGGTCTCCATCGAGCAAGGCAGAGCCCACAGCCATGGGGTCAGATGAGGTAGAGTCCTCCCCTAGAGGCCGTGCGAGGTGGAGCGCAAATCCAAGGGTTGGGCAAGGCGGAGCATAGACCCAAGGGTCGGGCAAGGCAGAGTCCTCCCCTAGAGGTTGGGCGAGGCAAAGCACAAACCCAAGGGTCGGGTGAGGTGGAGCCCACGCCCTCGGGGTTAGGCGAGGCAGAGCGTAGACCTAAGGGTTGGGTGAGGTGAAGAGCAGACCCAAGGGTCGGGTGAGGTGGAGTGCAGACCCAAGGGTCAGGCAAGGCAGAGCCCATGGCCTCAGGGTCAGGCAAGGCAGAGTCCTCCCCAGAGGCTGGGCGAGGCAGAGCACAGACCCAAGGGTCGGGCAAGGTGGAGCACAGGCCCAAGGGTCAAGCGAGGTGGAGCACAAACCCAAGGGTTGAGCGAGGTAGAGTGCAGACCCAAGGGTCGGGCGAGGTAGAGCCTACGACCTTAGTGTTAGGCGAGGCAAAGTCCTCCCCAAGAGGCTGAAAGAAGCGGAGCTTGCACGCTGGGGGGTCGGTTGGAGCTGTAGTCACACTCTTGACTACTTAGATGAGTCAATGTTGATGGTGATTAGCTCCTCCTCTTTGAGTACCCTTGTATTGGTCCCCGATAGTAGCCCCCGAGCCTACGGAGGAGTAGAAAACTCCTTCGGAGGTTTTTCTGAGCAGGAGGACTCTGATGGCCTTGGCCTTCTTTTGTCACCCACGACGTGACCTAGGGACGGTGATTCCCTTTCATCGAGATCGAACCCCTTGAGGGTATAGCTATGAGGTTCGGTGGGTCAGAAAAGGTCCTTCCCTAATTTGGACCCCTTCAGGGGTCTATCGTTCTGTGACCATGCGTTCGGCCTCCTTGCGCACCCAACTTTCATCGAGCCCCCATGTGTAGCGGGGGTTCGATTGAGGGATGGGTCATCTTTGTGATCATCACCTTGTCCATGGTTTCTGCAACTAGAGGGGCTAAGCCGTGCCATGATTTTCCTCTATGGACGAGCCACGGTGCTTGGTGAGTTGTTAGCTAGCTAGTCTGAGTGGGGAACTAGCATCTCGTTCACGGGGATCCAGCTGGGGTCAATTGGTGACTGACTCCAAAACCTCGGCGGTCAATCCATATAGTTCTCAGGTCTGTTTGACCGGTCCCAAGGGCCTTCTACCTTTCTTTCAAGGAAAAAGCCAAGGATCATATCTAGCTGAGACTCAAACGTGGGCCGGGATGCCTACGGCGCTCGTGCGCCTAGGTACCGGCCGCTAGCGGGCCCATCCCTTTTTGCCCTCACTTCAGAAAAGCACCCAAAGCAATTGTCGAACCCGTCGGTGGGCCATCCTTCAAACTCCTAGTCCTAGACAGGCCGCAGTAGAGTTTTTAGCTTCATAATCCTTACCTGTGATAGGTCATGGCCTATCTGGCAAGGTGAAATGTCCAACGAGTTTTTTGAGGGAACGGATAGAGATTGCGTGCCTGTGTCCCATGACAAGACATGGTGGTAGATTGTGGCAGGTGTGAAGATCTAGGTGGGTGGTTGGTTTCCTCACACCCATAGCCCCTATAAAACCAAAGGGTTCACCCCTAGGTTCCATACCTTGCATCATTGCCTCCGTAGCCACAACCACCACTGCCAATTGCTTAGGTTTCCTGCCTCCGCATCCCCATCACTGTCAAGCCTGCACCCATCCACCCTCACCTTCAATTGATCCGTGGTGCCACTCTGACATCACCTTCCAGCGCTTGAAAGGCCTCGTCCATCGCGGTCTTCTCTGTGCGCGGACCTCGGTTGAGGAGTGGCTACTGCCCGATGAGGAGGATCTACCATCACCGCTTGATGGCTATGTGGAGTTGTTTGCTCACTTCCATGAGCGTGGTTCATGACCCCCGCCCACAAATTTCTTCGAGGGCTGCTGCACTATTACAAGATCGAGCTACAGCATCTCAACCCCAACAGGATCCAGCACATGGTGGCGTTCATCGCCCTATGCGAGGGGTTCTTGCAGATTAGCCCCCACTTTGATCTATGGAGGTACTTCTTTGCTGTCACCCTCCAGAAGAAGAGGGAGAAGAGCGGCAGGCAAGAGCTGCATATGCCGATGGGGTGTGCCAGTGTCTAGCTCCGGAATAATTGGGTCAGCGAGTACCCACCCATGTGGCTCTTGACTTCCAACAAGGGGTGGCACTCACTGTGGTTCTACCTCCAGAACGACGTCGCTGCCCCTCTACCGGAGTTCATCAGGCACCTGATCGAAGAGGCCCCAGAGTCATGGAGGAAGTGGGGCATCTCAGAGAAGGACAAGAACAAGATCCAAGACCACATCGCCGCCATCCACATACTAAAGGAGTATGGCCTAAAGGGGTCAACCATCATCGAGGGCCACCACATAAGAAGGGTGGCGCCGTTGATGATGTGTGTGCTCTCGCTATACGCGATGGTGCCGTAGGCATCGTTCAATGGAACGACGCTCGCCAAGGGGGTGCTCCCCAACTCTGAGATCACACAATGCATCAAGGAGGCAATGGAGCCCTCATGGGATGATGTAGGTGCTCCCCTCAATTTTGTCTTCCTAGTGCTAGGAAATCCTCCGATGCGACTAGAACCAGGCCATGTCATTTTCGTAAGTTTCCCCTTTTCTTGCCTTCTCTTCAATTGATTTCTTGACCTCTTGATACTAACTTTGAAAGGGTCTAGGCCAGCCGAGGGATCTCATCCTCATGGATCACTCGGCACTATTGCCAAGGGATTCAGCCAAGAGGACGGTGAATCGTGCTGTGGGTGAGCGGTTGAGGAAGGTGAAGGAGGATAGGAAGAGGAAGAAACAACAGAAGTTGTAGGCATGGGAATGAGGGGAGGACACTGATAGTGATGATGATTATGATGACACCGACAATGAGGTAGCTGATGACACTAAGTGGGATGACCTAGACAATGAGGATGTGCTGATAGGTATCGGTTCATCCTTGTAGGCATTGGTACTCTTCCCGTTCCATAGAGGAGAGGGTACATCCGGGGAGCCAGCAGAGATGGGCTGTACCATTGGCCTACCCTAGGAACCAACAGGGGTAGATGACTCTACCGCTACGCTTAAGGTGCCAGTGGAGGTAGGTGGCTCTATCGTCATGCCCCAAGAGCCAAGGGGAGTGAACCCCTCTGCCCAGGAGCAGGGGATAGGCTTGAAACGGCCTCATTCTGATGTGGCGGAGCAAAGGACGGGGGGTTCACCCCCCAAATGTATCTGCCACACGACAGCGATAAGGTGAGTTGTCAGTTCCTCTATTTTTCCTATTTTAGTTGGATTTCGTTGTGACTTATGCTTTTCATCCCTTGCAGTGTCAGCAGGCAGTGCAATCCTTTGGCGCTAGTGCCGAAGAAGAGCGTCGCCCTCGAATTGAGGTGGCAACCGTCGACTGGTATCATGCCCATTTTGGGCGTGAGCGGCACTAGTGTGACTATGTTGTTGACTAGTCGGACGCTGCCCATGGTGGTGCCTATGCCCTCAGTGGGACGAGCAGATGCAGGGGCTCAAAGGGCGCCTTCATTGGTCACAGAGCAGCCGGCGATGGCTGCGATACCACTACCGATGATGGGGCGGATGGAGCTACTAACTGCGCTCGTGGCACCGACCATGGCGAGCGTGACATATTCGGTCATGACCCCACCAACGTAGGTGGAGGTGGCGGCGGCCGTTATAGATGGGTCATAACCATGCGCAACTGCAGCAGCGCCTAAGGCACTAGCATGACCCGCGCCATCAGTGGCCCAAGCGACGGTGCTTGGCGTTTGACGGATGGAGGGGGATACGGCTGAGGGGCCCTCAGGAGTCATGGTGGTGGTAGAGAGGTCGATGTCCACACTGCTAACCCCTTCCATTATCGAAGGGGGTCCCTCATGAAACGACCCTGATTTTCGCGAAGGGAAAATCCACAGCGTCGAAGTGTAATAAGACCGTTGTAGATCATATTACCCAAATTCCAGTCGAATATCACATCCATACAATGATAATATCAGAGTACAATAGTGTGGAATTACATAAATTATTACATCGCCACATTGGCAGAATCAAAAGTAGCATTCATTTAGAATTGCTTGAAGATAAGATCACCAAACTCGAGCGTAGGCACGAACCCCTCATCTGTCAAACTCCTTGGAGCTATACTCCTCAGCAGAACTTGTGTGCCAAAATTTATCAGTACGATTTGTACTGGCCACTCCCATCCCTATGAGCATTGCTTTGTGGAAATTGGATGCAAGTGGGACATAGTCAAAGGAACCTATAAAGCTGGGGTTTCCTATGCATTAGCATATCAAGTAAATAATAATAATTTGTCAAGTTTTAACACCATTCCCACACACATTCCACTCCATTCCCTTTTCCAAGCTAGGTTTCGATCCTAGGATCGACATACCACCATCTCCATACCATCACCATACCATACCATCGCTCAGTCGATAGGCGAACTCCGTCTTGGCACTATCTCAAGGCCCGTGGCCCCTGGCTACGACCGACACTCTCTCATGGGGGAAGAAGAGAAGGACTCATCTCACTATCTAGTTTAAGCAAAACCCAGGAAAGGTCCATAGCCGACAAGTTGGCACATGTATCGATCGATCAACCATACACTCTGCAGATGTTTTACATAACCACAAGATCCACCTTCCTCGCTGACCGTCGTCAACTAGGCTGATTCCGGCCGCTTGCTAGCCTAGGATAATGCCACTCTACCATTCAGCCCGGGTTCACCCCAAGTCAAGTCTGGGGTGGCTGAAACTATGAGTCATGAGTCGAGTCCACAAGGTCTCCATGAAGTCTCGGAAGGGTGTGGGGGGAATCCTCCATGCCCCGTACCTCCTTACACTGTCCGCTATCAACCTAGCAGTAGTGGTAATATCCTACCAAGTAGTCCAGCCACCCCGCACCATATAGGGCGAGTGGTACGTAAGGCTTCCCAGTGAATCTGAGTACTAGTAAGTCCTTAGGGATGACCAAGCTAGAATGTCTTCATCAGGGTTTCCATTTATCGTGCCACCACAGCACCTCCACCCCAGGCTCCTCCCATTATAGGTTCACACCCAGGTCCACCTCATATTCCATTTACCCACCACAGGTATGCATTTCTAGGGGTGCCTAGGTAGCATCCCATAGCAAGACATGCCCCAGGCTCATCGTATACCCCAACTTGGTTGACACAACCCATGCCCTCCACACACCCAAGTCACACACGCAGCATCCTCCCCATGGTCTAGTTAACACCGGTTTCCACCACGCACGTAGTATAAGCATAGTAGAAGTATAAGTAATGAAATATATAGCAGTAAGCGTGTGTCTAGCCTAATAGCAGGGTATGCAGGAGTAAGGTTGCGTCAATGTAAAGGCTTTCAAGCAAGCATACTACCATGCAAGTCCTATCATAATATGACTGTAGCAGTAAAGTAAAGCTATAGCAGTTCTATGTTAGCCATGCGTAATAGTTGCTATGAGATTGGGTGGGATGTGGCACCTTCGGTGTAGTCGTCTCCATTCTCCTCATGGTACTCACGGTCCTCGTCCGTCAGGTTCTCCTCCGAGTCTGCATTGTTCGTATTATAGTCGTGTTAGCGACGTCTATAGAGTAGCACAAAGAAGTAATGAAAATTCAAAAGAGTCAAATGCACTCAAACATGGGTTCATTGCGTAGAGCTTGATATTAGATGAATTTTGGTCCTGGTTTCGTATTTTTCCGAGGTCGTATGAATTAGTTATGAATTTCCGAAGTTTAAATCATTTCTGAAATTGGATAAAGGCTAAATTAATCCTAGGCTGACACGTGTCACGCTGTGACTGGTCCACGTGGCATGATGACATCAACATGATGTCATCATGACATCATTGTCTCGGTTCTGTGCTGATAGGTGGGGTCCAGCTGACGTCAGCATGACGTCAGCAACGTCCTCAGTTCTGATAGGTGGGTCCTAGGGCTCTTGAGTCACTAACATGTGGGTCTGGTCAAAGTCAACATCGGTCAATGTCGAGTCAATGGTCAATGGTCTATGGTCAACGGTCAATACGTGCCGGATCTCAAACAGGCCTTGGTGGGCTCAGGTTGGGCCGGGTTGACCCGGACACGTGGAGTGCTGTGGTGCTGCCACGTGGCGCAGTTGGGCTCTTACTGGGCTTCATTTCCCGGCTATGGGCGTGAGTGTGGCTCACGGTGAACCCAAGTTCATGGTCCATGGACCTAAGGCAGGGTCCATGGTGGACCGAGTCCATCGTCATTTCTCCTTGGCTCGGCTCATGTGCACCGGGTGCAGGGCTGCGCTGCTCAACTTCCCCCTTCTCCTCTATTTCTTCCACGGCACGCTCCCGCCAGCGACGTGCTCACCGGCGAGCTCCTGCAATGACTTAGGCATCCAATTGAGGTGGGGAAAGGCCTCACCGCACCATGGCGACTGCAACTATGGGGTCAGGGCGATGGATGGCGCTTCCTACGTCACTGGTCATGGCAAACGGCGGCTCGAGCACAACCGGCATGCGGGAATGGCGCGGGTGCAGCGGCATTGGTCGGCTCTATGGTGCACATGGGTGTCACAATGCTCCAGCGGGCATGTTGGGTAGGTCGAGGGGTCCTCTAGGGCCTCTGGTGGCCTTGGCCATGGCGGTGGTCTTCCGATCACGTCGGCGACGTTGGTGTGGGGCTATGGCCTCGGAGGGGCGTCACAGTGGGGAGTGTTGGCTCCTACGGATCTGTGTGGATGCAGCGAGGGCGTCCAGAGCTCAAGGCGAGGCTTCCGGTTTCCAGGTGGCCGGTAGGGTCTTCCCGGCTGTCACAGCGACATGGTGACGACGGCGAGGCGCGCGGGTCACTACGGGGTTCCAGCGGGGTGGTTTGGGCGTGCGCGTGAGTTACCCATGGCTTCAGCGAATGGGACGGGCAAGTCAAGGAGGCGTCAGGCGCTCCTAGTAGTACTGGCCATGGTGGTCAGTGCTCTGACCGGTGGTCGGGTGCTCGGACCGGTGGTCTGGTGCTCGGACCAGTGGTCTGGTGCTCGGACCGGTGGTCTGGTGCTCGGACCGGTGGTTGGGTGCTCAGCCCGGTGGTCTGGTGCTCGGCACAGTGGTCTGGTGCTCCAGTGGTGGCTGTGTCATGGAGGCAGCGTTGCGAGCGTGGCATGTGTGCTCAGCTACGGCGTCCGTGGAACCTAGAGAGGCCTATAGTGTCCAAGGGCTCGGGGTGGTCACGGTCAACGTGAGTGTCCTGTGCTGATGTGCCTAGAGGCCGGGGATGGCCTTGGCCTACCTGCTCACGGTATGGAGCGCCATGGCTGGAGTAGCAAGGTATAGTGGTGAGCAGGGAATGAATCAGGGCTCACTGTAGGTGTTGTGGAAGAGGGGATAGCGGTGCAGTGACGAGTTGCGGCCGTGTAGCTCCGAAAGCAGTGCCGTGCAGTGCCGACCCGCGATTGTGATGACGACAACAGCATTGCCCTCGGCTCCAGCGACTTCGGCAGCATGCGGGGGCTCCAATCCTCCTCTCACGGTCTCCTTCTCAGCCCTCTACTCTCGGTGTGGTGCGGCTACTGAGCCACCAAGCGGCGACAGAGGCTGAGGGAGAGGCTAGGGCGCTGGGCATGAGCGGTGTGCTGGCTGGCTTTATAGCCAAGCACCATGCCTCCCATGGCGGATGGCATCGTGCGGTGGAGGTGTGTGCATCGCATCAGACGGTGGTGCGAGGTTGCATGGGCGTGGCACAAGGGGGACAGGGTCATGCCCTGGGCGTGACCCCCTGGCCCGCCCCTGCCATAGCTATCGGGCGCCGGTCGCGTAGGCGGTTTAGGCGTGGGTGAGGAAGACGACACTATAGATGAGGGTGGCTGACATGCGGGGTCCAGCGGGTAGTGGCTGCGAGCAAGGCAGATGGGTGCGCGGGTATGGGCGACACGCTGGGCCAGCTCGTGGGCCACGTACGTGCGTGCGCCGGTGCAAGGTGGACATGGTTGGGCTAGCTGGGCCACGAAGCCGAGTAGCCTGGGCTGCGAGGCCTTCTTCCTCATTTCCTTTTTCTGTTTTCTTTTTCTTCTTCCTTGATTTGAATTCAAATTTGGTTCTAAAATTTCAATTCCAATTTGGTGCACCTAATTTATTGGAGTTGTTAAGCATATCATAACTCAAATGGAAATCCAAATCACATTTTTAATAATCAATGTATGCAACACTTTATTTGTTAGAATTTAAATAAACACAATTATCTAATGACATGCCATGCTTATGTATTAACTTGGGTTAGGGTTAGACCTAATGCATCTCTTAGGTTGAGTTACTATACATGACACTCATCATCATATGGGAGTTCTAAGAAAAAATTTGTAGTTGGTATTTTTAGTGTGTGGATTTTTGGGTTGTTACAGTCCTACCCCCTTAACAGAATCTCGTCCCCGAGATTAAAGCGTAACGCACTCTTCGAAGAGGTAGGGATATCATTGCCGGAGGTCAGACTCCTTCTCCCATGTTGCTTCTCTCTCTGTGTGATTGCTCCATTGGATCTTGCACATAGGAATAGTCTTGCTTCGGGTCTCTTTGGTATCTCTACCTAGAATTCTGATAGGATGTTCTTTATACTCAAGTGTATCTTGAATGTCAAGTGTATCAGTTGAAATTACTTCATTGGGCACTCTCAAACTCTTGCGTAGCTGTGAGACATGGAATACTAAATGTACACCCATCAATTCCTCGGGTAGCTCGAGTTTGTAAGCGAGCTTTCCAATCCTTTTGCAAATCTTGTATGGGCCAACAAATCTAGGGGCAAGCTTTCCTTTCACATGGAATCTGACAGTTCCACGTAGCGGGGATACCTTGAGATAGACGAAATCTCCCACGTTGAACTCAAGTTCTCTTCTCCTTTTGTCAGCGTAACTCTTGTATTGACTTTGAGCAATTCTCAAATTCTCCCTTACTTGCGCAACACCTTCTTCTGCATCTTGAATCTTTGCGGAGTCAAAGAATGATCTTTCTCCCAGTTGGGACCACATCAAAGGTGTCCTACAAGGTCTGCCATATAGAGCTTCAAATGGCGACATCTTGATACTGGCTTGGTAGCTGTTGTTGTAAGAGAACTCTGCATAAGGTAGGCATTTCTCCCAATCAGAGCCATAATTCAGTACACTAGCGTAAAGCATGTCTTCTAAGATCTGATTTACTCATTCTGTCTATCCATCTATCTATGGGTGATAAGCGGTACTGAAATCAAGTTTGGTTCCAATGGACTTGTGTAGAGCTTCCTAGAATCGGGACACAAACTGAGGACCACGATCAAATACAATGCTAGAGGGAGCTCCATGCAGTCTAAGGATATGCTCAACATATAGATCCACTAATTTTTCAGCATTGGTCTTGGTCTTAACTAGTACAAAGTGAGCAATCTTGGTCAAACGATCAACAATCACCCAGATGGAATCATTGCCTTTCTATGAGTGGGGCAATCCAACTATGAAATCCATGGATATGTTCTCCCATTTCCACTCGGGAACGTCAAGAGGCTTTAGCAAACCTATAGGCCCTTGATGTTCAGCCTTGACCCTCTTATAGGTGTCACATCAGGCCACATGTCCTGCAATGTCTGTCTTCATGCCTTTCCACCAGAAGTGTTTCTTCAGGTCTTGATACATCTTTGAACCTCCAAGGTGAATACAGTACTTGGAATCATGAGCTTCTGACAGAATTTCCTCTCGTAATACTGGGTCAGATGGAACACAGATTCTATTCTTGAACCAGATGGTTCCTTGTTCATCTTCCTAGTGGTTGGTCTTGTAGCCTAGTTTCATCAGACCATGGAGATACTCAATCTCTTCACAACTTTTCTAAGCTTGATGGATGCAATCTGTGAGATCATACTGTATGTGGAGCTCATTCAACAAGTCATGCAGTAGTATCTCAAGTTGGAAATCATCAATCTCTTCTTTGAGCTTAGGTGGTATGGATTCAGTGATCAAGGCGTGATAGTAACTCTTGCAACTAAGAGCATCTATGACTACATTTGCTTTTCCTGGATGATAGTGAATTTCTAGGTCATAGTCCTTGATCAACTCTAGCCATCGGCATTGCCTCATATTTAGATCTTCCTGAGTGAAAAAGTACTTCATGCTCTTATGATCTGTATAGATATCACACTTGTTGCATATCAAGTAGTGTCTCCAGATCTTCAAGGCATGCACAACTGCTGCTAACTCAAGATCATGGGTTGGGTAACGGCTCTCGTGTTCTTTTAACTGTCGAGACACATATGCTATCACTTTTCCTTCTTGCATTAGTACACAACCTAGTCCTTGATAGGATGCATCACAATAGACCATGAAATCTTTGCTGATATCAGGCAATGCTAGCACAGGAGTTGTGGTAAGCTTCTGTTTCAATTTCTAGAAGCATTATTTGCACTCGGGCATCCATTCAAACTCCTTAGTCTTCTTCAGAAGGTTGGTCATTGGACGGGCTATCTTGGAGAAGTTCTCAATGAATCGGCGATAATATTCGGCCAATCCCAAGAAACTTCTAACTTTTGTCACATTACGGGGTTGATCCCACTCTTTCACGGCTTCAATTTTGGCTAGGTCAACTGCGACACCTTCCGCTGATAATACATGGCCTAGGAAGGCAACTTCCTGTAGCCAAAACTCACATTTGCTGAACTTTGCATAGAGCTGATGTTGGGCTAATTTCTTGAGCATAGTTCTCATATGATGTTCATGTTCTTCAGTGGTGGGTGAATAGACAAGGATGTCATCAATGAATACCCCCACGAACTTATCCAGTTCATCCATGAAAACCTTATTCATCATGTTCATGAAGTAGGCGGGAGCGTTCGTGAGTCCAAAGGATACCATAGTGAACTCAAACTGACCATACCTAGTCACAAAAGCTGTCTTCAGGATGTCACTTTCTCGAATCTTCATCTAATGATAGCCAGATCTGAGATCAATCTTGGAGAAATACTTGGCGCCTCGAAGCTGATCAAGCAGATCATCAATCCTTGGCAAGGGGTACTTGTTCTTGATGGTGACTGCATTGAAGTTCCAGTAATCAATGCACATTCTCATTGAGCCATCCTTCTTCTTAACAAACAAAACAGGGGATCCCCAGGGTGAAGCACTGGGTCTGATATATCCCTTCAAGATGAGCTCATTAAGCTGTTTCTTGAGCTCGGCCAGTTCATCAACTGACATGCTATAGGGTCTCTTGGTAATGGGTCCTGTCCCCAGCAAAAGATCAATGATGAACTCTACATCAAGGTCTGGTGGCATACCCGGTAATTCTTCAGGGAATACATCAGGATAGTATTTGACCACAGGCACATCATGAACTATCTTCTCCTCTTTCTATGATTCTAAACTTGTTTTAAGGGCACACAGGATAGAGGTGGACTTTTCGGACTGGGGTTCACATGTAATGACTTGGCCTGATGGGTGGGTCACTTGGACGTATCTAGGGGAACATGATATAATACCTTGGTGAATGGTTAGCCAATCCATACCTAAGATGACATCTAGGTTTGTGGAAGGTAACAGGGTTAGGTTGGCTTTAAAGATAAGACCCTCAATGGTAAGACTCACTCCCTTACAGATGTGGGTGCATTTTAGGTCTCCTAAAGGTGAGCTGGTGATGATAGGATCTTCATGTGGGGTTATAGATAGGTCATGTTCTCATGCAAACTTGGATGATATGTATGAACAAGTTGCTCTAAAGTCAAATAGAACTGATGCAGTATTGCCATTAACTAAAAACATACCGTACACAATGTCAGGGGCAGCTTGTGCTTCCTCGGCATCTAGATGGTTGAGACATCCATGGGTAGCAGATCCCTTGAACTGAGACTTCTGAGCAGCTGAGTTCTATGGGCACTCAGTGGCTTTGTGACCTGGTTGGCCACAAGCAAAGCAGGTGAAAGGCGTACCGCCTATAGGGGCTGGCGCGGTTGCCTTCCAGTTTCCAGTGCTTGGTGCGGAGCAGTTCTGTGCTAGACGTTCATTCGCCGAGCGAGGACGGTTGAAACGGTCCTGACTATTGCGGTCCCGGGTGTAATGATCCTGAGCAGGGTGGGAGTATTTGGCGGTGTAGCCTCCACTTCCCCTACTCGATCCAGGGTTGTCATCCCTATTGTGGTGAGAGCGTTCCCTGGTTGGTGCATTTCTATGGAACCTCTTACGATCACGACCACGGAGAGACTCTTCAGGCTTACGCTTCCTCTCCCTGTACTCTTCTCCAGCTTCAGCGCGATCTTTCTCGATCTAGATGCAGTGATCCACCAGAGCACGCAATGTGTTGCTCTCAATACCGCCAAACTTCAACTTGATGTGCGGGTTAAGTCCCTTATGGTAATAGTATAGCTTCTCCTTCTCAGAGTTCACACCATAAGAAGGTGCATAGCATAGAAGTTTGGTGAAATGAGTAGTGTACTCAGTCACCCTATCCTTTCCCATCTTGATGTTGTGGAACTCCTCAGCTTTGGCCTCCATGATACCCTTGGGAATGTGATACTCAATGAATGCTTCGGCAAATTCATCCCACGAGATGTTGGTAGGGTCCTCATGGGAATCACTGAAGCTATCCCACCAGGTGCATGCTACACTTGTGAGCTGGTGTGCGGTTGCTCCAACACACTCATCATCAGTGAAAGTAGGGAGGTCAAGCTTCTTCTCCATCTCCTTGAGCCAGTCATTAGCTACAAGCGGGTCAGGGTCGGTGCCATCATAGGTAGGTGGCCTTAGCTTTAGGAATCCTTCTAGCTTCCTTTGGAAGTTATACTACTGACCTCCCTGGTGACGGTTTGCTCCTTCAACGAGAGCTGCAAGAAGCTGGGTCTGTTGTGCCATCACTTTTGCTAGGTTCGGTGGTGGTGGTGGTGGAACGTTCTCATCAAGCGGTGGAGTATTCTCTATGTGGAAGGGTATCCCTCCACGTCCATAGCCATGGCCATGACCACAGTTGTTGCCACCACGTCCCCCATTTGGTTCAACTGGTTTAGGGGTGGGCGCACGTCCATGGTTCATTAGGCGATGAGATCGACGGTTCGGCATCTGCAACATGGATCATAGTGAATTTTTAGGGCTTGTGCCATAAGTGCTTATAATTCAATATGATTACATGATTTTGATGTTTTTAAAGAAAAACATTTATACTATCCAACACTCATTACAAAGAAGCAATAAGATTCATAAGATGCAATAAGATCCAAAACACTCATCACATGGGTTTTATTACATAGCATCATCTCTAGTAGCTACACTTAAAGACATGAGAGAATTGTGTTACGCATAATGTCTCATAATACATCTCATAAGGGGTACATCATGGGGTACAACTTACGGAAGCTACTGACATGACTCATGACCATGCAGGGTCATCTACTCTAACTCATACACTGTAGCTGGGATATGACTATTCTTGATCTCGATCTCCTTGTTAGACTTGTGAAGTCGGGATACATACTTCAAGGCCTCGGCGAGCTCCTCAGTAGGCTTGGCTCTAGGTAGGGTGGGGCAAGCATCTAGGTTGAGGCGAGTCGGGGCTAACTCAAACTCCTCTATCCTAGGCTTCGTCTTGCTGTGAATCTCCTTGGGTAGCTGATCCCACATACCCTTCATCTCCCTGAGGCGCTTCCTGTCAGACTTCTGCCAAGCCTGCCATGTCCTCTCACACTTGTCCTGTAGGTACTCGGTCTACCTGAGTGCCTTGATCAGGTGACCCTGGTTGCGAATGGCCTTCTTCCTGAACTCCTCTAGCTCCTGAGTCAGGGTCTTGTTCCGAGATTGGATCTTTAGCATATCAATCCCCTTGGATCTCTCTCTATCTACTCTGTGGTTGAACTCGGCCTTCTTGTCATCCAACTCACTCTGTAACTCCAAGACCTTGCTGTCAAGGTAGCAGTTCCTGTTGCCTAGGTCGACTGCTTTGTCCTGTAAGTCAGTGACCTTGGTTCTATGGACTTCCTCATGACGGTTGAGCTCGTCCTGTAGCTTGGCAACTATCTCTAGTAGACTAGCTCGCTCCTGTGCTCCCTGCGAGTCTCGCTCCTAGTACTCCCACTGAAGGGTCTAGTCCTGATGTCTCCTCTACTCCAACTGGGTCACATACCTGTCCTGCTCTAGTAGGTGAATAGCTAAGACACGAAGGCATCTATCCTCCTCGGCAAGGATAACTCTGCCGGCTACGAAACTCTGCTCACTAGGGGTAAGGCTGAGGTCGAGGGCCTAGGGAAGTAGACGGAACTTTGTCATCTTCAGGTGCTCGTAGTGGTCCCTCATCACTCTGCGAAGTGCCTTGTGTGAGATAGCTCACAGTCCCTCCTCGACTGTGTCCTCTATAGTCAACTTGGTGAATGCTGGGACAGAAGGCAAGGTAGTGCTAGCTAGGAACTCGACTGAGGTGATGACTAGTCCTTTGATTCCTCCTTCCTAAGCTGGCTTCCCAGTGCAGGTGACCTTGACAAGCTCGTCGAGGACACCTAACGTGATGAGAACTCGATAGAGGGTCGGTGCAAAACCCCTGAGCTCACATAGGTCGAAGGTAAGCTTAGCGTGGTCCATAGGTAGTGGTCCTAGAGGTGGCCAGTCAACGTTCGTTGCCATCTGCATGTTTTAAGGAACAGGTGTTAGCAGGTCATATTAGATAAGCCTTGCATAAAAGTAAATGCAGGGTTGGTATATAACCGAAAGAAGAGCTGTCCATGTCCTATTCTATCATCCATTTCAAAGGGTTTCATCCTATGGTCAAGTATGGCTCGGATACCAACTGAAACGACCCCGATTTCCACAAAGGGAAAATCCACAGCGTCGAAGTGTAATAAGACCATTGTAGATCATATTACCCAAATTCCAGTCGAATATCACATCCATACAACGATAATATCAGAGTACAATAGTGCGGAATTACATAAATTATTACATCGCCGCATTGGCAGAATCAAAAGTAGCATTCATTCAGAACAGCTTGAAGATAAGATCGCCAAACTCGAGCGTAGGCACGAACCCCTCATCCGTCAAACTCCTCGGAGCTATACTCCTCAGCAGAACCTGTGTGCCAAAATTTATCAATACGATTTGTACTGGCCACTCCCATCCCTATGAGCATTGCTTTGTGGAAATTGGATGCAAGTGGGACATAGTCAAAGGAACCTATAAAGCTAGGGTTTCCTATGCATTAGCATATCAAGTAAATAATAATAATTTGTCAAGTTTTAACACCATTCCCACACACATTCCACTCCATTCCCTTTTTTGAGCCAGGTTTCGATCCTGGGATTGACATACCACCATCTCCATACCATCACCATACCATACCATCGCTTAGTCAATAGGCCAACTCCCTCTCGGCACTGTCTCAAGGCCCGTAGCCCCTGGCTATGACCGACACTCTCTCATGGGGGAAGAAGAGAAGGACTCATCTCACTATCTAGTTTAAGCGAAACCTAGGAAAGGTCCATAGCCAACAAGTCAGCACATGTATCGATCGATCAACCATACACTCTGCAGAGGTTTTACATAACCACAAGATCCGCCTTCCTCGCTGACCGTCGTCAACTAGGTTGATTCTGGCCGCTTGCTAGCCTAGGATAATGCCACTCTACCATTCAGCCCTGGTTCACCCCAAGTCAAGTCTGGGGTGGCTGAAACTATGAGTCATGAGCTGGGTCCACAAGGTCTCCATGAAGTCTCGGAAGGGTGTGGGGGGAATCCTCCGTGCCCCGTACCTCCTTACAAAGCTTATCCTTTTCAAACACAATATCTTTCAAGCCTTTAACTAAGTCATGCTTAATCAATCTATTCAATTGTTTCATTCCAACATGACCAAGCCTTCTATGCCATAACCAACCCATGCTAGACTTAGTGAACAAGCATGTAGATAATTTAGCTTCACTAGCATTGAAATCAACCAAGTATAGATTCTCATATCTAAAGCCTTTGAAGATCAAGTTAGAGCCATCTACACTTATGATTTCTACATCATCTACCCCAAATATGCATTTGAATCCAAGATCACACAATTGTGCCATAGATACCAAATTGAAGTTCAAGCTTTCTACTAGCAACACATTGGATATGCTCAAGTCATTGGATATTGCAATCTTACCAAGCCCTTTGACCTTGCCTTTGCCATTGTCACCAAATGTGATACTATCATAACCATCATTGCCATTGGTGTTGATTGAGTTGAACATTCTTGCATCACCGGTCATGTGTTGAGTGCACCCACTATCAAGAACCCAATGCCTTCCTCCGGCTTTGTAATTGACCTACAAAAGAAGATCAATTCTTTTTAGGTACCCAAACTTGCTTGGGTCCTTGAAGGTTAGTAACCAAGCTCTTTGGCACCCAAATGGCTTTCTTCTTTGAGCCCATCCATGGTTTGCCAATGAACTTAGCCTTTACACCATTTGTACCCTTAGTGAGCATATAGCTTGAATCAAGCTTAATAGAGGATACTTTAGCATTTTTGCTCTTGTTTTTGCATTCTTGCTCTTTATGACCAACTTGCTTACAACTAGTGCAAAACCGATCATTGTTCTTCACAAAACTAGTCTTGTGAGGAGCAAAGGCCGCTTTGCCTTTCTTGGGGGTATAGCCCAATCCCTCTTTCTAGAGAGAAGCTCTTTGGCTACCCAAGCACATAAGCAAGCGGTCCTCACCACCATAAGCCTTAGCTAAGGTGTGAGTGAGCTTAGTGACCTCCTTCTTGAGGTTCTCATTCTCAACCACTAGTGAGGCATCACAAGTGAGACCATCACTACTAGATGAGGTAGAAGTGGAAGTGCTACAAGAAGGGTTAGTAGTAGCAACAATGATAGGCATAGATAGTGATGTATCAATTAAATCACAAGTTACACCTACATCACAAGTTTCAACATGCTTCTTTTTATCTTGTTCATTAAGCAAAGTGGAATGAGCTTTTTCAAGCTTTTTGTCAGCCTTGCCAAGCTTCTCATGGGCTACCTCTAGCTTCTCATGAGTTGCTTTAAGCTCATCAAGGGCTTGCTTAAGGGCTTTTACCTCCTTATTCAAGCTCTTTCATTCCCTTCTCTTAATGTCAAAGTATTCTTTAGCATCTTCTAGCATGTCAAATAATTCGTCCTTAGTAGGTTCATCATCATCACTATCACTATCATCTTCATTTTCATGTTCATTATCATTAACATGTTCTTCATCACTTTAATCATCACAAGATTGTACCTTAGTGGCCTTAGCCATGAAGCATGATGAAGATTCGAAGAGAGAAGGCTTCTCATTGATGACAATGCTTGCAAGAACCTTCTTCTTGGTGGTCTTGTGATCATCACTATCATCATCATCATCACTTGAGGAATCATCACTATCCCAAGTGACTACATATGAACCACCCTTCTTCTTCTTGAAGGCCATCTTGTCCTTCTTCTCTTTCTTTTCCTTCTTGTCCTTCTTCTTGTTCTTCTTGTTGTCATCATCATTGTCACTATTGTATGGGCATTGAGCAACAAGATGATCTTTGCTTCCACACTTGAAGCACCTTCTTGACTCTTCTTTGTTCTTGGATGAAGACTTCTTTCTTCTAGCACAGTAGCCCTTCTTCACCATGAACTTGCCAAATCTCTTGACAAATAGAGCCATCTTCTCATCATCATCATCCCATGATTCATCTTCTTCACTTGATGTTTCTTGCTTTGCTTTGCCCTTAGATGATGTGGCTTTGAATGCCACGCTCTTCTTCTTCTCATCCTTCTTCTCATCTTTCTTCTCCTTTTCTTCCTTCTCATCATCATCTCTATAAGTATCATCGGTCATTATATCTCCCAACACTTGGTTTGGTGTCATGGTGTCCAAACCACTACTCACTAAAATAGTGACCAATGTACCAAATCTTGAGGGTAAGCATCTCAAGAACTTGTGGGAGAAGTCCTTATCCTTCACTTCTTCTCCAAGTGCTTTGAGATCATTGATAAGCACTTGAAGCCTATAGAACATCTCCAGCACATTCTCATCATCCTTCATCTTGAAGCTTGCAAACTTTTCTTTGAGAATGTAAGCCTTTGCACCCTTCACGGCTTGAGTGCCCTCAAATGATTCTTCCAACTTCTTCCAAGCTTCATGAGCCATCTCAATATTCTTGATTTGCTCAAATGTTCTCTCATCAATTGCATCATGAATAGCACTTAGAGCAATGTCATTGTTTTGGAGAAGTACTTCTTCAGCCACGGTGGGATTCTCTGGATCACCAATCTCAATTTTGGTTTCTACCACCTTCCACACCTTTCTATTGATTGACTTGATATGTGTGGTCATCTTTGACTTCCAATAAGGATAATTTGTGCCATTAAATTGGGGTGGCTTCTTGGTGTTGTTGATTTGAGACATTTTAACACCGAAGGTTGTTAAGCCTCAAATAATGGTGACCTTGGCTCCGATACCACTTGAAAGGTCCTAATGGCTAGAGGGGGGGGGGTGAATAGCCTAATAAAAATTTCTACAACAACACTTAATAAAATGGTTAGACAATTATGAGGCGAAGCAAGTGTTGCGCTAGCCTACTCAAAATGCAAGCCACCTACCACAATTCTAGTTTAGATAGTGTCTATTCACACAATAGTTATGACACTACCCTATGTTAGTGTGCTCTCAAAGGCTAACTAAAGAGCCACACCAACCAAGCAAGCAAGCTCTCACAACTAGCTACACTAAAGAGCTTGTCAACTAGTTTGCGGTAAAGTAAAGAGAGTGATCAAGATAGTTATACCGCCGTGTCGAGGAGTGAACCAATCAATCACAAGGATGAATAACAATGAAGACCAATCACCTCAGAATCAAAGGATGAACACAATGATTTTTACCGAGGTTCACTTGCTTGCCGGCAAGCTACTTCTCATTGTGGTGATTCACTCACTTGGAGGTTCATGCGCTAATTGGATTCACACGCCAAACCCTCAATAGGGTGCCGCACAACCAACACAAGATGAGGATCACACAAGCCACGAGCAATCCACTAGAGTACCTTTTGGTGCTCCACCGGGGAAAGGTCAAGAACCCCTCACAATCACCATGATCGGAGCCAGAGACAATCACCACCCTCCGCTCAATGATCCTCGCTGCTCCAAGCCATCTAGGTGGCGGCAACCACCAAGAGTAACAAGCGAAATCCATAGCGAAACACGAACACCAAGTGCCTCTAGATGTAATCACTCAAGCAATGCACTTGGATTCACTCCCAATCTCACTATGATGATGAATCAATGATGGAGATGGGAGGAGTTTGGCTTAGCTCATAAGGTTGCTATGTCAATGAAAATAGCCAAAGATGTGAGCCATAGCTGGCCATGGGGCTTAAATAGAAGCCCCCATGAAATAGAGCCATTGTACCCCTTCACTAGGCACACTGCGCTCTGACCAGACGCTCCAATCCAACTAACCAGATGCTAGCCCTTAGCGTCTGGTCATCTGATGGACGCCACACGTCACCAGCTTCAAACACTGTTTGTCAGATTTCAATGGCTACGAAGCTGATCGGATGCTCCGGTAAAACTGACCGGATGCTGGAGCCTTAGCGTCTGGTCGAGTACAGTAAGGGTCAAAAACCATTTTTCCTCGACCAGACGCGTCCGGTCCACCTCGACCGGACATAGCCCAGCGTCCAGTGGTAAACCCTAGCCACTGTACCACCAAGTCAGCGTGACCGGACGTGGGCATTTAGTGTCCTTTGCTTTCAGACCCAGCGTCCGGTCAGTTGACCGATGCCAGCGTCTTCGCGACCAACTCCTTTTCACTTCTAACTTCTCCACCCTTGCTCATATGTGCCAACCACCAAGTGTATCACCTTGTGCACATGTGTTAGCATATTTTCACAAACATTTTCAAGGGTGTTAGCACTCCACTAGATCCTAATGCATATGCAATGAGTTAGAGCATCTAGTGGCACTTTGATAACCGCATTTCGATACGAGTTTCACCCCTCTTAATAGTATGGCTATCAAACCTAAATGTGATCACACTCTCTAAGTGTCTTGATCACCAAAACAAAATAGCTCCTACAAATTATACCTTTGCCTTGAGCTTTTTGTTTTTCTCTTTCTTCTTTTCAAGTTTAAGCCCTTGATCATCGCCATGCCATCACCATTGTCATGTTATGATCTTCATTAGCTTCTCCACTTGAAGTGTGCTACCTATCTCATATCACTTGATAAACTAGGTTAGCACTTAGGGTTTCATCAATTCACCAAAACCAAACTAGAGCTTTCAATAGGTTTGGAGAGCTCTTACTGGATATGTCGATGTGGGGTCTAGGTCCATCGTTCATGACAGAGCTAGCATAACCTGCATGGGGCATCCCACTGCTCCCTATCCATCTCTCGACAGTGGCCAGAGCTGTTCAATCTACTTAGGTGACATGCTAGCCTCTCCACGATGGACATTCCATGGGTGGGTCCCTCCAAACCCTTCCCAACAAGGTAGAGGCTAAAGCTCAGGATGCGAGGACAAAAACTCTGATCATGCTAGTGAGCAAAAATGCCATAGCCACTGGGCATAGGTTTCTTGTGGTCCGACTAGTTTTACTCAGAGTTTGTTTCCACACACATTGCTTCTAGTTTTTTAACATGAGAAGGGGTCGGGCATAAAGAATGTCTAGCAAATAAATACTCTTGCCAGCCCCTGAGTGAGGCCTGACCCATTGCCATTGCTGGGGTTGGTGGCTCGATAGCGAAATTGATAAGAGAAAATGTGCATAAATTAAGGGCGACCTGCTGGCGTAGGACCTACCTTGATGGCATGAATGATGGGTTTGGGGAGCTCTTTACCAGACATGTTCGAGTAGAATCCGGGTCCATTGTTCATGATAGGGTCATCATAACCCACGTGGGGCATCCTGCTGCTCCCTACCCATCTCTCGGTAGCAGCCAAGCCATCCAATCGACTTGTGTTACCTGCTGGGATAGGACTTACCTATGGAGATAGGGGGTGAGAACATCCCACCCAAAAACTTAGTTATGCAGATAAGCCAGGCGACGAACTTAGTTGGTGCATTCCGACCCTTTCCATTGTTAAGTCTATAAAGCTCGGCATGCGGGTGAACAAATTCTGATCATGCTGGTGAGCAAAGACGTCGTAGCCATTGGAGCGTAGGTTTCTCGTAGTCTGACCAGTTTTACTCAGAGTTTGTTCCCATATCCCTAGCTTCTAGGTCTCAACATGGGAGAGTGTCGGGCATGAGGAATGTTTGCTAGGTGGATATACTCTTAGACGTGCCTCGACTATTTTGGTAGCTAAGGCCAAAAAACCTAGGGTGTAGAAAAAACTCCAATGACGCTGGTGAGCAAAGATACCATAGCTGTCGGGGGCGTAAGTTTCTCACAGTGTGACTAGTTTTATTCAACATTTATTTCTGTAAACCTCGCTTCTCGGTCTTAACATGAGAGAAGGTCAGGCATGGAGAAATGTCTACCGGATAGGTACGCTCTTATTAGCCCCCGAGTGAAGCTCAACCCCTTGCCATTGCTGGGGTTGGGTGTCACTAAAGATTGGGGAGGCGATAGCGAAACTGATATGAGAAAGTGTGCGTTTATTAAGGGTAAAAGCGACGTAGCTGCTCAATGTTCCAAGCATTGATAAAGACCTCACTATCGATGGTCTTGAGCTTGTAGGTGCCTGACCAGAGCACCTCCGCGATGACGTATGGTGCCGCCCATGGTGGAGAGAGCTTATGGCGGTCCTTGTTGCTCTAGATGAGGTGGACCACTAGGTCTCCAACATTGAAGGCCCAACCCCGCACTCGATAGCTATGGTATCAGCGCAATACTTACTGGTACTTGGCTGAACAGAGGAGGGTGACATCATGTGCTTCATCCAGCTGGTCCATGGCATCCTTGAGGGACACCTTGGCTCCCTATTCGTCGTACGCCCTGACCCTTGGTGCTCCATATTTGAGGTTGGTCGGGAGGATAGCCTTGAAACCGTAGACCATGAAAAATGGTGTGTAGCCGGTGGCCTGGCTAGGGGTCATCCTCAGGCTCCAGAGCACCGTGGGAAGCTCCGCGACCCATCATCCACCAAACTTGTTCAATCAGTTGAAGATCCTAGGCATGAAGCCTTGTAGGACCATGCCATTTGCGTGCTCGACCTGCTTGTTTGTGCTGGGGTGTGCCACGGCGGCCCAATCGACACAGATGTGGTATTTATCACAGAATTGGAGGAACTTCTTTCTGGTGAACTATGTGCCATTGTCCGTGATGATGGAGTTTAGGACTCCAAAGCGATGGACGATGTCAAGGAAGAATAGCATGGCTTGCTCGAACTTGATCACGGAGATCGGTCAAGCCTCTTCCCACTTTGTAAACTTGTCTACAGTGACAAGCAAGTGCGTATAGCCCTCGGGTGCCCTCTTGAGAGGTCCGACCAGATCGAGTCCCCAGACTACAAATGGCCATGTGATGGGGATCGTCTAGAGCGCTTGGGCTAGCAGGCCAGTCTGCCGAGCATAGTATTGGTACCCTTCGTAGGTGCGCACAATCTATTCAATGTTGGCTACTGTGGCCGACCAGTAGAAGCCTTACCAGAATGCATTTTCGACTAGGGTTCTAGGCACAACATGGTGACCATAGACCCCACCATGGACATTGCTCAGCAACTACTTCCCCTGTTCGATGGGGATGCAGCACTATAGGATCCCGGTGTGGCTCCACCTATAGAGTTTGCCATCAACAATTGCAAAGGACTTGGCATGATGCGTGAGCCACTGAGCCTCTGTCTTGTCCATCGGTAGTTCCTCACGAAGGAGGTAGTCAAGGTATGGCATCCTCTAGTCGGCCGGAGGGTCAGGCTCTGTCGCTGGATCCTCATCAAGCTCCATGACCTCGGGGTCGGATGGAGCCAACAACTGGTTAGCCCCCTAGCCTAGGGTAGGCGGCCCATCACTGACCTATTCTGGCTCCTCATAGTGGACCGAGGGCTTGTGCCGATCATAGGCGAAGACACCCATTGACACTGGCTCTTGGCCAGACACCGCTTTCACAGTGTGTTGGCCGCCTCATTGAGACACCTTGGGATGTGGTTGAGCTCGAGACCGTTGAACTTGTCCTCTAGCTGGTAGACTTCTCAGCAATATGTAGCCATCTTGGCGTTGTGGTAGCTCAACTCCTTCATGATTTGGTTGATGACTAGCTAGGAGTCGCCCTGGACATCGAGGCATCGGATACCCAACTCAATGGTGATGCGTAGGCCATTGATGAGCACCTCATACTTGGCCACATTGTTGGAGGAGGGGAAATGGATGCGAACCATGTACCTCATGCATACCCCGAGGGGCGAAACGAAGACCAGCCCCACGTCGATGCCTTTCTTCATCAATGATCTATCAAAGTACATCGTCCAACACTCTTGGTTGATGACTATCGGTGGAATTTGGACATCGGTCCACTCTTTAATGAAATCAGCTAGCACTTGGACTTGATAGCCATTCGGGTAGCATACGAAAAGCCTTGACCCATCAGCTCGAGTGCCCACTTTGCAATTCTTCCCTTGGCATCCTGGTTTTGGACAACCTCATCGAGGGGGAAGGACATCACGACCGTCACCATATGTGACTCAAAGTAGTGACATAGCTTCCTCTTAGCGATAAGGATGGTGTATAGGAGCTTCTAGATTTGGGGGTAGCGGGTCTTGGAATCGGACAAGACCTCACTAACAAAGTACACGAGATGCTACACTTTGAGTGTGTGCCCATCTTCTTCTCGCTCCACCACTAGGGCGGCGCTGACCACTTGCGTGGTGGCCATAATGTAGGGCAGAAGCAGTTCTCCATTAGTTGGAGGGACCAGGATCGGGGCCTTCGTCAGTAGCTGCATGACCATGTCAAGTGCCTCTTGGGCCTCAGGTGTCCATTCAAAATGGTCAGCCTTCTTTAGAAGCCGATAGGGCGAGAGACCTCATTCATCGAGGCGCAAGATGAAGAGGCTAAGCGCGGTGAGGCACCCTACAACTCGCTATACCCCCTTTAAGTTCTAAATCGGGCCCATCCTTGTGATGGCCAAGATCTTCTCTGGGTTGGCCTTGATGCCATGCTTGGAGACGATGAAACCTAGCAGCATACCCCTCAGGTTCTTGAAAACACACTTCTCAGGGTTGAGCTTAATGCCATTTGCTCAGAGTTTTGTGAAGGTCTGCTCAAGGTCGGTTATGACCTGGTCAACCTATTTGGACTTGACCACGATGTCATCTATGTAGGCCTCAATGGTTCACCCGATGAGGTCTCCGAAACACTTGAGCATACAACGCTGGTATGTACCCCCTGCATTCTTTAGACTAAACAACATTGTGATATAGCAAAACAATCCGAATGGGGTGATGAAAGATGTCACGAGCTGTTCGGACTCATTCATCGTGATTTGATGGTACCCGGAGTATGCATCAAGGAAGCAAAGGGTTTTGCACCCTGAGGTAGAGTCAGCTACTTGGTCTATGCATGGTAAAGGAAAAGGATCCTTTAGGCATGCTTTGTTGAGACCCATGTAGTCAACGTACATTCTCCATTTCCCGCTCTTCTTTCATTTAAGGATGGGATTGGCTAACCACTCTGGGTGGTATACTTCCTTGATGAACCCTACCACCAATAGCTTCACGATCTCCTCGCCGATGGCCCTGCATTTCCCCTCATCGAGGCAACACAAGCGTTGTTTCATAGGCTTGGAGCCTAGCCTGATCTTCAAGGCATGCTCGGCAACTTCTCTTGGAATGCCCGGCATGTCTGAGGGTTTCCACGCAAATATGTCTCTGTTGGTGTAGAGGAAGCTGATGAGCGTGCTTTCCTATTTAGAGGAAAGCATGGTGCCAATGCACACTACTTTGCCCTTGGAGCCGCTGGGGTCTATGAGGACCTCCTTTAATGGGAATGGGGATCCCAATCTTCTGTTAGGTAGTGATAACTATCGTTGTGGCGGAGAATGACACACCAATCTCGCTTCAGATCGAAAGATTGAACCCTACAATCTTAGCACCACAACTCCTTAGGTTATCAACCGAGACACAGATCTAGTTGACCTCACCAAGAAGGCTAATCCCTGCCTGCGCAATGAATAACACAACCAAGAACAAGAAAGAAAGCAACTAAATTGCAGATGAATGATTAATCTCATGAAGTTGGGGTCTCACAAACCGATGAACGGTGAAACTGTTCTCGACAAATTAATCTAAGCAAAACCCAAAACCTAATGACAGCAGTAGCGTATGATTATAAAGGTCTTAGGGTCGTCGCCTACCCTGGACATGCCCCCTAATGGGCCCAAACATGATACACGGTCCAACGGACCAAAAGACGGTGTCGCTGCACCTCGGCAGATTCTAGACACTAAATTGTTTTGACGATTCCTGTAGATTCTGAAGGCCTTTTGATGTGAGACCACTTGGATTGGCTTCCTTATCAAATTAGCTTTCCATCCATACATGGGTCATCGAAAACAGAGTCCGGATGCATCCTAGGTGACCAGTTTAAGGCAGACTGGTCCTAGAGGCCAAGGCAGACTCGAAATCATGTTGGACCGGGCCTCCGGTTTCTGTTGAACGTCCTTGCTGGTCATCAACGCCTCCACCTCTTCTTATAAGTCCCTCATGACCCTATATAATGTTCCTAAGCAAGATAACATCATTAGGTAGTAGTCTATTCTCAAAAGTATGAAAAGGATCGCTTAAGAACGAGCTCACCTCTAAATTAAGTTGACACATTCGAGCCTGGGTCATTGGACCTTGCATGACGGTTGGAGGATCAGTGGGTACATCTGAAGGAGTGATGTCCTCATCATCCTCCCCCTCTTGAAACTGAGTCATCCTCGACTCAAGCTCATCTTCTTCTCCCAAATAAGGCTTCAAATATGCAATGTCAAAGGTGGGACTAACCCCGAGCTCGGGTGTCAACTCAAGTTTGTAGGCATTATCATTTATTTTCTCAATTATCTTATAAGGACCAGCTGCTCTTGGCATTAATTTAGACTTATGTAGCTCAGAAAATCTATCTTTTCTCAAATGTAACCAAACCAAATCACCCGATTCAAGTTTAATTTCTTTTCTACCTTTACTACCAGCAATTCTATACTTTTCATTCATTCTTTCAATATTTGCTTTAGTTGTTTCATGCAACTTACGAATGAATTCAGCATGCTCTCTAGCATCACTATGTGTTCTCATAGTGGTAGGTAAAGCCAAAAGATCAATAGGAGCACGAGGGTTAAAACCATACACTACCTGAAAAGGACTTACCTTGGTGGTGGAATGTTCTGCCCTATTATATGCAAACTCCACATGCGGCAAACACCCTTCCCACATCTTCAAATTGCGCTTCAAAATTGCTCTCAACATGGTGAACAATGTTCGATTCACAACCTCAGTTTGTCCATCAGTTTGGGGATGACATGTAGGAGCTTAGTCCCCAATTTATTCCACAAAGTGCACTAAAAATGACTCAAGAATTTTGCATCGCGATCTGAAACAATAGTAGAAGGCATACCATGCAAGCGAACGATTTCTTGAAAGAAAAGGTTAGCAATATGAACAACATCGTCACTCTTATGACAAGGAATAAAATGTGCCATCTTAGAAAAATGATCAACCACCACAAAAATACTATCCCTCCCCCTCATAGTCCTTGGCAAACCCAACACAAAATCCATAGATATATTAGCCCAAGGAGTAGAAGGAATAGGAAGAGGCATATACAAACCATGTGGGTTCAACCGTGACTTAGCTTTTTGACATGTAGTGCACCGAGCCATGTACTGTTCTACATCTCGCCTCATCCTAGGCCAAAAGAAATGTGTGGACAACACCTCCTCTGTCTTCTTGGCTCCAAAATGTCCCATCAATCCGCCTCCATGTGCCTCCTACAACAACAAAAGATGAATGGAGCCAGCTGGAATGCATAGGTGGTTATCTCTAAACAAAAACCCATCATTGATCAGAAACTTATTCCATGTACGTCCTTCTCTAAAATTTAGCAACATGTCCTTAAAATCAGGATCAAGCGCATATTGTTCTTTTACTGATTCAAGCCCAAAAATCTGACAATCAAGTTGGGACAACAATGTATATTGTCTAGACAAAGCATCAACAATCACATTATCCTTCTCTTTCTTGTGTTTGATAATATAAGGAAAAGATTTAATAAATTCAACCCATTTAGCATCCCTATAATTTAGATTATGTTGAGAGCGAAGATACAATTCTTTAGGCCACAAATAATGATGCCACATCTCTAAAGAACGGACAAGTGCATACAATTCCTCATCATACATGAAATAATTCAGAATAGGACCATGCAATTTTTCACTAAAGTAAGCAATGGGTTTACCATCTTGCATCAAAACACCCCCAATGCCAACTCCACTAGCATCACATTCTAGCTCAAAAGTCTTACCAAAATTTGGAAGTTGTAGCAATGGTGCGTGTGTGAGCTTGTCCTTCAAAGTGTCAAAGGACTCCTCATGTGCCTTTCCCCAATGAAACACCACCCCTTTCTTCGTCAACTCATGCAATGGGGCAGCAATGGTGCTAAAATCTTTGATGAAGTGGTGGTAGAATCCTACAAGACCAAGAAAACTCCTTACCTGTGTGATGATTTGGGGAACCGGCTAGCTCTTTATGGCTTCAATTTTCATCTCGTCCACCTCAATTCCCTATGGAGTTACAACATAGCCAAGAAAAGAAACTCGATCCATGCAAAAGATGCATTCTCAAGGTTACCAAATAAACATGCATCACGTAAAGCATTAGAAATAACACGTAAGTGATCCATATGTTCATCAAAAGACTTGCTATAAATCAATATATCATCAAAGTAAACTACCATAAAACGACCAATAAAAGCTCTTAAAACCTCATTCATTAAGCGCATGAAAGTGCTAGGTGCATTTGTCAAACCAAAAGGCATTACTAACCACTTATACAACCCGAATTTGGTTTTACACACAGCTTTCCATTCATCTCCAAGTTTCATTCTAATTTGATGGTAGCCACTTTGCAAGTCAATCTTGGTGAAAATTATAGAACCACACAGCTCATCAAGCATGTCATCTAGCCTAGGAATAGGATGACGATACCAAATAGTAATATTATTGATGGCTCTACAATCAACACACATACGCCAAGTTCCATCTTTCTTAGGAACCAAAAGTATAGGAACGGCACAAGAACTAAGGCTTTCACGTACATACCTATGGTCCAAAAGGTCTTGGACTTGCCGCTGAATTTCCTTAGTCTCCTCAAGATTGGTTTGATAGGCAGCACAGTTGGGCAAGGTTGCTCCCGGAATCAAATCAATTTGATGCTCTATCCCTCTCATAGGTGGCAGCCCTGAGGGTATCTTAGCTAAAAAAATGTCCTCATACTCCTGCAAAAGGTTAGTGACAGTAGGAGGCACCAAGCTAACAATATCATCAAGTGAAAACATAGCTCGTTTGCATACCAAAGCATAGCAAATATCATCATCAGAAATTTTAGCAAAGTCACATTTTGTTTCAAGCATAACACCACCCTTCAATTTAATCCCCTCATCCTTAGAAATAGATGTAGACTTATCCTTTTTAGGTGGGAGAATAGAATTAGCAACTTGCTGATTTTCAAATTGAACATCATTCAAACTAGCAGCGCATTCTCTATTAGCTTGTACAATTTGAGCAGGGGTCAAAGGTACCAAAGTAATTTTCTTTCCTTTATGCACAAAGGTGTATTTATTACTTCTACCATGGTGTGTTGCATCATTATCATGTTCCCAAGGATGACCTAATAAGAGTGAACAAGCTTGCATAGGTACCACATCACAATCAATAGAATCAGCATAAGAACCAATGGAAAATGATACTCTGCAAGTTTGTGTTACCTTTGGTTTACCAGAATCATTTAACCACTGAATATGGTATGGACATGGGTGCGGGCATGTGGTCAAGCCAAGCTTCTTGACCAATTCAGAACTCACCAAATTATTGCAGCTACCTCCATCAATAATGACATGTGCTTGACGGTTGCTGATGATGAAGAAAATTTGGAACAAGTTATGGCATTGTAGCTTCTCAGGTTGCTGTACTTGTGAGCTAAGCACCCACTGTACAATAATGCTCCTATAGGACGCCGTGGCCTCATCACCTAGGACTTTGCCGTCCTCCTCATCTACATCTTGGTCTTCTTCATCCATAATGTCAGAGGTGCTGATGTAACCATCTTCTATAGCAATATATATCCACTGACTTGGGCAGTCCTTCTGCACATGGCCAATGCCATGGCAGCGGTGGCACTGAATGCCCAAAGTGCGTCTAGTTGATGCAACGGATGAGGCACTCTTGGTAGGCACCTATATAGAATTTTTACCTAAATCTAAAGGTCATGTGGGAGGTGCCTTAGGTGCAGTGGTAACTCTAGAGGCTGTTGGTCGCTTGCTCGCTGGTGGAGGCACCTAAAAAGTGGTTAGCTTGGTCAGCCTCAAAGATGGTGTCGAGCATGGCGTGTATGTGGTGCTGACTTTGCTCTTGCTCTATTGTTCACGCCCCTACAATTCCTTTTCTGCAAGCATAGCAAACTTAAACTACTGGTTGACAGTGTTAAATTCTTTATAATCAACAGTGTCCTAAATCTTGTGCCTCAAACCTAAATAAAAACGACAAATGGAATCTTTGTTCCCCTCGACAACACTACAACGCATCAATCCCTTTTGGAGCTCACCATAGTAATCCTATATAGATTTATCTCCTTGTTCTAAATGCATCAATTTCTTATGCAAGTCTCTATGATAAGGAGGTACAAAATGATCACGCATAGCTACCTTAAGTTCTTCCCACGAACCAGGTAAAGCATCCTATGTAGCCAGCCCATTCCACCAAATAATGGCAAAATCCTTAAACTCACGAGTAGCTTGTCGAACTCTATGATGCTCAGGCACAAGGTGAACGCTAAACTTTTGTTCTACTGTCATCTCCCAATCAAGATATCCCTCAGCATCATAATGACCCAAAAAAGATGGTATTGTGAACTTAATCTTAGCATAAGGATCATTGGGCACATGGTGATTATTACCTTGATGGTGGTGGACACCACCCATACCTGCCGTGTTGCGACAAAGACATCGTCATAATCTTGCTTATCGGAAAGCTGCTCGATATATGTTTGTAACATCCCAGATGTTAAAAAGTAATTAAGAAGGTGATCATGTCATCATTATGCATAATCATCATGCATAAACTCATGAATGCATTTCATGTTTATATTATAGCCTGCAAATGTTATTTTATGGAGTGTTTTATATATTACCTAAAATAATGCTAATAATACTGATTATGAAACTTTGTGAATTTTAATGTGGGAATCTATTAAAACAATTCAAATTCTTCCTTAATAAAGTTTAAAGTGTTAAATTGATGCTTTACATTGGAATCAAAGTTATGTTGTGTTTTTGAATTAACCATGTTTAAATTCAAGATCCAATGTTGAAGTTAATATCAACTTTTATTAATTAATCAAATTGATTAAACTTCCAAAAGATTTGATTTAAAGTCCAATTTCTAGGGCCGCCGAATTGAGCGCGCAGAAAGCTTTGACTCTCCCTTGCGCATCGCCTGAGCGCCTCGCCTCTCCAGAAACAGCCGCACCCGCCATTCATGCCGCGACCAGCCACCATTGCCGCCGAGCTCGCCTCCACTGTGGCCAGCCTACTCTGGCTGCTCTCGCTTGTTTCTCTCTCTTGTTTTGCGCTTACCTGATGAGTACAGGCCCGATCTTCCGAGAGGTAGCCGGTAAGTTTGATTTTGTGGAGATCTCGACGTTGGCGATTCGGCTTCAAATTAGACGCGATTCGAACCCTGCAACCGTTACACCACTGCTCCGTTGGTTATCAACCAAGCACAACTTGATTGACCTCGCCAAGAAGGCTTTTCCTGCAAGCGAATCGAAGAGCACAAGCAAGAAGGTAAAACACGCAATCTGAAATTGCAAATATGAATGACGCGAATATCAGTAGAGGATTTAAGAACTCGGTTCTAAAGGACTAATCGACATAGTGGAGGAGATCAAGAACGGGGGCCCTGGATCACTGTAAAAGGATTTGTCACCACAGTTACAATGAACGATTTAGTTTCTCGATGGAAAACTAAACTCTAAACAAAACCTAATTGTGTAGCAGCGGTGGCGGCTGTGTTTATAGTCTAAGACTCGACCTAGGGTTGGGGACGGCCAGGGGTTGGGCGCCCACAACTTGGGCTTAAGGCCCGACACGATACATGGCCAAGTTGGCCCAAATAAGTGACGCAGCACCTTGCCGTGGTCACACAGAATGATCCACGGACCTTCTGGAGCTGGGACCAGATCCAAAACGACGGCGTCGTCGTCCCCTTTCCAACGCATCCAAGAACGGCCCGTTTCGATGTCGTATGAGAAAGTTATGACCAAAACAGTGACGACGTGTCTGCTGAATCCGAGGGTGACGTGGCAGCTGAGTTGGGAACGAATTGCAACTTGGGGAAGACCATGACGTCGGTGTGTCCAGTGTGGCGATGCCCTCATCATCCTCCCCTTCTCGAATTGGAGTCGTCCTCGACTCCATCTTGGCGATGTCCTCACCATTACCTCTGTGCCGTGATGCTCACAAGCAAACTGGTTGCTCGTCTTATCCACAGGACACGTCGGAGCGTAGCCTGCCACCATGTCTGCCGCTGTAGGTCACCGGTGCATGTGGGCAGCCCTTCACTGGCCATCTCCAACAACAATTCGTCCACACACGGGTGTGCGCAGGCCCTTGCTTGCTCCAGCACCTCTCCTTCGCCGCCTACGAGCATCAGCCGGCCAGAAATCGAGCCTCTTCGGTGTCCTCTGTTCTTTAAAATCACGACAGGGGCTTTGCACCGAATAGAAATTAATACAGGAGCCTAAATGCGAAGAGCGTGACTCAGGTGAATAGTTCGCTACAAGGTTTTTCTTTTTCTTTTTCTATTTTTAGCTAAAACTTGTGAATTTGATTACTATTTATTAGTGCACGCTAAAATCATGAAACTTTTTGTGTAGCCTCTTCATGATGTCCTCTATGTAGGAAAAATATGAAACCATAAAAATCAATAGTTTTTGGATGCTTAAAAATTAGCTCTTTTAATTAATAAATGTTTGTTCCATGATTTTTCAAGGCTTAAAAAATTATCCAAAAATTATGAAAATTGTTTTACCACTTAGTTATCATGTTATGAGTCTTCACAAAAATTTTGAGCTCATTTGGAGAAAGTTAATTTGTTTCATAATTATTAATTAATAAAAACAAATAGTAAACAATAATGATTTAGGTTTTGTTTGAATTTGGGATTGAGTGATGACCTTGGGTCATTAGAATATAATGATCCTTGGCAATTAAAGTAAGTGTTTGAGTTTATGAAAAGGTTTATTCAGTTGTTGGTTTGCAACTATACCGCAAAGGAAAGTTGTATTCAAGTTACTAACTTTTGCATCCATCGTCAAGCATCATGTTTTATATCGCGCATCATATTAAACATGGCATTGTTACTACATGTAGTGAACAAAAGTGAGAACGTGGTAGTCAACCAAGTTGCTGAGGGAGTTAACCTACCTGTTGAGGTCGGGTTTGATATCTGTGGAACATCTCCGGAACCTGACTTTTCCGACAATCAAGGCAAGCCCCGGATGCATTTAAACCTACCTTGTGTTTTACAAATTTATATCGCTTTTGCTTTCAAATACTGCATTAAGTGATTAGGAGTTGAGTGGAAACCAAATTGGTGCATTACCAACCTTGTTTTTCCATATCAACCTCGTTACCCGTTTCAATCCAAAAATGCTTAATTATGCTTAGCCATGCTTAGAACGATAAAAGTCGGGTGATTACCTGTCACCTGTGAGGTATAAATGGATTTTTGGATATGATTGGTTATTTATGCTATCGTGAGATATAATCATGTGGAGTAATAAATCTAGACTGGGCGGACTCAGTGTACGAAAGCCACAAGACATGGATGTCTTGTGAGCGGATTCTTTTCGCCTATGTCGATTAAGAACCGTCCGTTGTTGAATTGCATGAGGTGAGACTTTGTAGTACAAGCAACATACTCTGGTAAGCCTTAACTCGGCTATTCTATTATGAGAATGACTACTTGCGCACTAGGAGTGGAGAGATGGCGAGAGTAGCGTGTACCCATGTGGCAATGGGCTGGATTGGTGGAGTACAGTGCTCTCGGGTGGCGCGGACCCATTCTTGTTTTAGAGGATCTGAGGGTGGGTTGGTATATGTAGGTTAGGGACCTACATATGTCATGTGGTTGGGAATCCCTAGCTAGGTTATAATCGGTTCGAATCGTCGTTGCTCCTCGGTTATGGAGACTCAACTCACTGTTCATCATCGTAGTTAATAAATGAAACTTGAGGAAGATTTGAGAAATGGTTTGATATGAAGTTCATGATCTCAATATGGATCATGGCAGATTCATATATGATCTTGATGAGAGTTATATGTTGAAAGAAAGAATCTTGATAGAGAGCTTTTACGCAAAAGAACTTTGATTCTTGCTAAAGCCTTACCTTGAATCCCCAAGCCTGCATCTTGAGTTTTCTCCATTTATACATTGGTTTAGTCTTGTTGAGTACTTTTGTACTCAGGGTTCGTTAACCCTTGATGCAGGTGAGCCTCATGAGCAGGTCTGCTTTGGACTGTGCTGCATGACGGTTGTTCAAATCGAAAATGATAAGTAAATGTGTGGCCCTTGGGCAGGGCATTTTCTTTGTGTGTTATGTTTATGTTACTAAGCTACTCCACTACTATGGTTTGTAATAATAATCATACTTAGTTTGTAAGGTTTGAAACAACTATTTTGTAAACTAAGTTATTGTAAGACTTCCGCTATTTCACTCTGATATAAATTAATGAATAAACTGTTGTAATACTGCAATAACTCTATAATGGATCCTGCTTAGAAAAATCATGGATGATTCAGGGTTCCCTAGGGACACCCGACAGTCTTCTTAAGTTACCAGAAACATATGCATAGTTGTTAGAGGTCATTGGACTATAACAGGTGCATGTGGGCCCTATAATTTAGGAGGTTCTGCCACAGAATGGTATCAGAGCGACCATTACAAATGTTTTTGTAGTATTGTTTTACAAAAACTTCAAAAGGCTTTGTGTGGTGGAGTAGTAATCTAATTATGCCCTATATAATAAGAACTATTGTTTATGTACCTTAGGAGCTTTGATGTTTAGTAACATAAGAATCATTCATGCATCATGTCATTAATGAAACACTGCACATATTCCAGTTATAATCATTCATATGAAGTTGAAATATAATGATGTTTAAAACTTCCTCCTTCCATTCAAGGAATGGCTTGAACTTGTTATAGTTATTTTGTTCCAATGAAATTGATCATGTACCAAGCTTTGCTAATAAACCACTCTTTGATTGTACTTGCTCGTAAGTTCCACATCTTTGGGAATTTCTTGATGCACTTTAATTTTTCCCCATCTACTCAATGTTGAAACTTGGGACTTATCCTTGAATTCTCAAACCTATGCATGTGTCATGTCTTGGTCTCTCCTAATGCAACACATGCTAGTTTCTTGATCTTGCTAGCTTGACAAGTGTTACTTGTGAGTTATTTTAGTTGTGCCCTATGGTGGTGCCATGATCCATGATTTATGGTGCCACGTCGAAACCTAGGGTCTCCTGTGGACTGCAGCCATAAGGAAATACTGCTAGGCACTCGCTGGTATCGAGGTCTACGGTCATGATCCATTATAGCTTCGCAATTAATGTGATTCATTCATCTTGGAACTCTCATTTGGAATTCATGTTCCATCATTCCATTGAAGTTACTAAATCCTTTGTCCCTTACAACTATCTTTTTATCTCATTTACAATTTCAAGTCAACTCTTGTTGTTTTATGAACAACTTGAAAGTTAATGTGTTTGACACATTTCCTTTTCCACTACTCAACCCAACACTTTTTGCACTTTGTAATCTCAGGACGAGATTTCTTTAAGGGGAAGGATTATAACATCCCAGATGTTAAAAAGTAATTAAGAAGGTGATCATGTCATCATTATGCATAATCATCATGCATCAACTCATGAATGCATTTGATGTTTATATTATAGCCTGCAAATGTTATTTTATGGAGTGTTTTATATATTACCTAAAATAATGTTAATAATAATGATTATGAAACTTTGTGAATTTTAATGTGGGAATCTATTAAAACAATTCAAATTCTTCCTTAATAAAGTTTAAAGTGTTAAATTGATGCTTTACATTGGAATCAAAGTTATGTTGTGTTTTTGAATTAACCATGTTTAAATTCAAGATCCAATGTTGAAGTTAATATCAACTTTTATTATTTAATCAAATTGATTAAACTTCTAAAAGATTTGATTTAAAGTCCAATTTCTGGGGCCGCCGAATTGAGCGCGCAGAAAGCTTCGACTCTCCCTTCCGCATCGCCTGAACACCTCGCCTCTCCGGAAATAACCGCACCCGCCATTCATGCCGTGGCCAGCCACCATGGCCGCCGAGCTCGCCTTCACCGTGGTCGGCCTACTCTGGCTGCTCTTGCTTGTTTCTCTCTCTCGTTTTGCACTTACCTCTGTGCCGTGATGCTCACAAGCAAACCGGTTGCTCATCTTATCCACAGGACACATCGGAGCGCAGCCTGCCACCATGTCTGCCACTGTAGGTCACTAGTGCATGTGGGCAGCCCTTCACTGGCCATCTCCGACAACAGTTCATCCACACACGGGTGTGCACAGGCCCTTGCTTGCTCCAGCACCTCTTCTTCACCGCCTACGAGTGTCAGCCGGCCGGAAATCGAGCCTCTCCGGCGTCCTCTGTTCTTCAAAATCACAACAGTGGCTTCGCACCGAATAGAAACTAATACAGGGGCCTAAATGCGAAGAGCGTGACTCAGGTGAATAGTTTGCTACAGGGTTTTTCTTTTTCTTTTTCTATTTTTAAATGAAACTTGTGAATTTGATTACTATTTATTGGTGCATGCTAAAATCATGAAACTTTTTGTGTAGCCTCTTCATGATGTCCTCTATGTAGGAAAAATATGAAACCGTGAAAATCAATAGTTTTTGGATGCTTAAAAATTACCTCTTTTAATTAATAAATGTTTGTTCTATGATTTTTCTAGGCTTAAATAATTATCCAAAAATTATGAAAATTGTTTTACCACTTAGTTATCATGTGATGAGTCTTAACAAAAATTTTGAGCTCATTTGGAGAAAGTTAATTTATTTCATAATTATTAATTAATAATAACAAATAGTAAACCCTAATGATTTAGGTATTGTTTGAATTTGGGATTGAGTGATGACCTTGGGTCATTAGAATATAATGATCCTTGACAATTAAAGTAAGTGTTTGAGTTTATGAAAAGGTTTATTCAGTTGTTGGTTTGCAACTATACCGCAAAGGAAAGTTGTATTCAAGTTACTAACTTTTGCATCCATCGTCAAGCATCATGTTTTATATCGCGCATCATATTAAACATGGCATTGTTACTACATGTAGTGAACAAAAGTGAGAACGTGGTAGTCAACCAAGTTGCTGAGGGAGTTAACCTACCTGTTGAGGTCGGGTTTGATATCTGTGGAACATCTCCGGAACCTGACTTTTCCGACAATCAAGGCAAGCCCCGGATGCATTTAAACCTACCTTGTGTTTTACAAATTTATATCGCTTTTGCTTTCAAATACTACATTAAGTGATTAGGAGTTGAGTGGAAATCGAATTGGTGCATTACCAACCTTGTTTTTCCATATCAACCTCGTTACCCGTTTCAATCCGAGAATGCTTAATTATGCTTAGCCATGCTTAGAACGATAAAAATCGGGTGATTACCTATCACCTGCGAGGTATAAATGGATTTTTGGATATGATTGGTTATTTATGCTATCATGAGATATAATCATGTGGAGTAATAAATCTAGACGGGGCGGACTTGGTGTACGAAAGCCACAAGACATGGATGTCTTGTGAGCGGATTCTGTTCGCCTATGTCGATTAAGAACCGTCCAATGTTGAATTGCATGAGGTGAGACTTTGTAGTACTAGCCACATACTTTGGTAAGCCTTAACTCAGCTATTCTATTACGAGAATGACTACTTGCGCACTGGGAGTGGAGAGATGGCGAGAGTAGCGTATACCCATGTGGCAATGGGCTGGATTGGTGGAGTACTGTGCTCTCGGGTGGCGCGGACCTGTTCTTGTTTTAGAGGATCTGAGGGTGGGTTGGTATATGTAGGTCAGGGACCTGCATATGTCGTGTGGTTGGGAATCCCTAGCTAGGTTATCATCGGTTCGAATCATTGTTGCTCCTCGGTTATGGAGACTCAACTCACTGTTCATCATCGTAGTTAATAAATAAAACTTGAGGAAGATTTGAGAAAGGGTTTGATATGAAGTTCATGATCTCAATATGGATCATGGCAGATTCATATATGATCTTGATGAGAGTTATATGTTGAAAGAAAGAATCCTGATAGAGATCTTTTACGTAAAAGAACTTTGATTCTTGCTAAAGCCTTACCTTGAATCCCCAAGCCTGCATTCTTGAGTTTTCTCCATTTATATATTGGTTTAGTCTTGTTGAGTACTTTTGTACTCAGGGTTCGTTAACCCTTGTTGCAGGTGAGCCTCATGAGCAGGTCTACTTTGGACCGTGCTGCATGACGGTTGTTCAAATCGAAGATGATAAGTAAATGTGTGGCCCTTGGGCAGGGCATTTTCTTTGTGTGTTATGTTTATGTTACTAAGCCACTCCACTACTATGGTTTGTAATAATAATCATACTTAGTTTGTATGGTTTGAAACAACTATTTTGTAAACTAAGTTATTGTAAGACTTCTGCTATTTCACTCTGATATATATTAATGAATAAACTATTGTAATACTGCAATGACTCTGTAATGGATCCTGCTCAGAAAAATCATGGATGATTCAGGGTTCCCTAGGGACACCCGACAGTCTTCTTAAGTTACCAGTAACATATGCATAGTCGTCAGAGGTCATTGGATAGTGATAGGTGCATGTGGGCCCTATAATTTAGGAGGTTCTGCCACAGAATGGTATCAGAGCGACCATTAAAAAGGTTTTTGTAGTATTGTTTTACAAAAACTTCAAAAGGCTTTGTGTGGTGGAGTAGTAATCTAATTATGCCCTATATAATAAGAACTATTGTTTATGTACCTTAGGAGCTTTGATGTTTAGTAACATAAGAATCATTCATGCATCATGTCATTAATGAAACACTGCACATATTCCAGTTATAATCATTCATATGAAGTTGAAATATAATGATGTTTAAAACTTCCTCCTTCCATTCAAGGAATGGCTTGAACTTGTTATAGTTATTTTGTTCCAATGAAATTGATCATGTACCAAGCTTTGCTAATAAACCACTCTTTGATTGTACTTGCTCATAAGTTCCGCATCTTTGGGAATTTCTTGATGCACTTTAATTTTTCCCCATCTACTCAATGTTGAAACTTGGGACTAATCCTTGAATTCTCAAACCTATGCATGTGTCATGTCTTGGTCTCTCCTAATGCAACACATGCTAGTTCCTTGATCTTGCTAGCTTGACAAGTGTTACTTGTGAGTTACTTTAGTTGTGCCCTATGGTGGTGCCATGATCCATGATTTATGGTGCCACGTCGAAACCTAGGGTCTCCTGTGGACTGCAGCCATAAGGAAATACTACTAGGCGCTCGCTGGTATCGAGGTCTATGGTCATGATCCATTATAGCTTCGCAATTAATGTGATTCATTCATCTTGGAACTCTCATTTGGAATTCATGTTCCATCATTCCATTGAAGTTACTAAATCCTTTGTCCCTTACAACTGTCTTTTTATCTCGTTTACAATATCAAGTCAACTCTTGTTGTTTTATGAACAACTTGAAAGTTAATGTGTTTGACACATTTCCTTTTCCACTACTCAACCCAACACTTTTCGCACTTTGTAATCTCGGGACGAGATTTCTTTAAGGGGAAGGATTATAACATCCTAGATGTTAAAAAGTAATTAAGAAGGTGATCATGTCATCATTATGCATAATCATCATGCATCAACTCATGAATGCATTTCATGTTTATATTATAGCCTGCAAATGTTATTTTATGGAGTGTTTTATATATTACCTAAAATAATGTTAATAATAATGATTATGAAACTTTGTGAATTTTAATGTGGGAATCTATTAAAACAATTCAAATTCTTCCTTAATAAAGTTTAAAGTGTTAAATTGATGCTTTACATTGGAATCAAAGTTATGTTGTGTTTTTGAATTAACCATGTTTAAATTCAAGATCCAATGTTGAAGTTAATATCAACTTTTATTATTTAATCAAATTGATTAAACTTCTAAAAGATTTGATTTAAAGTCCAATTTCTGGGGCCGCCGAATTGAGCGCGTAGAAAGCTTCGACTCTCCCTTGCGCATCGCCTGAACGCCTTGCCTCTCCGGAAATAACCGCACCCGCCATTCATGCCGTGGCCAACCACCATGGCCGCCGAGCTCGCCTTCACCGTGGTCGGCCTACTCTGGCTGCTCTTGCTTGTTTCTCTCTCTTGTTTTGCACTTACCTCTGTGCCGTGATGCTCACAAGCAAACCGGTTGCTCATCTTATCCACAGGACACATCGGAGCGCAGCCTGCCACCATGTCTGCCACTGTAGGTCACAAGTGCATGTGGGCATCCCTTCACTGGCCATCTCCGACAACAGTTCGTCCACACACGGGTGTGCACAGGCCCTTGCTTGCTCTAGCACCTCTTCTTCACCGCCTACGAGTGTCAGCCGGCTGGAAATCGAGCCTCTCCGGCATCCTCTGTTCTTCAAAATCACAATAGCGGCTTCGCACCGAATAGAAACTAATACAGGGGCCTAAATGCGAAGAGCGTGACTCAGGTGAATAGTTTGCTACAGGGTTTTTCTTTTTCTTTTTCTATTTTTAAATGAAACTTGTGAATTTGATTACTATTTATTGGTGCACGCTAAAATCATGAAACTTTTTGTGTAGCCTCTTCATGATGTCCTCTATGTAGGAAAAATATGAAACTGTGAAAATCAATAGTTTTTGGATGCTTAAAAATTAGCTCTTTTAATTAATAAATGTTTGTTCTATGATTTTTCTAGGCTTAAATAGTTATCCAAAAATTATGAAAATTATTTTACCACTTAGTTATCATGTGATGAGTCTTAACAAAAATTTTGAGCTCATTTGGAGAAAGTTAATTTATTTCATAATTATTAATTAATAATAACAAATAGTAAACCCTAATGATTTAGGTTTTGTTTGAATTTGGGATTGAGTGATGACCTTGGGTCATTAGAATATAATGATCCTTGACAATTAAAGTAAGTGTTTGAGTTTATGAAAAGGTTTATTCAGTTGTTGGTTTGCAACTATACCGCAAAGGAAAGTTGTATTCAAGTTACTAACTTTTGCATCCATCGTCAAGCATCATGTTTTATATCGCGCATCATATTAAACATGGCATTGTTACTACATGTAGTGAACAAAAGTGAGAACGTGGTAGTCAACCAAGTTGCTGAGGGAGTTAACCTACCTGTTGAGGTCGAGTTTGATATCTGTGGAACATCTCCGGAACCTGACTTTTCCGACAATCAAGGCAAGCCCCGGATGCATTTAAACCTACCTTGTGTTTTACAAATTTATATCGCTTTTGCTTTCAAATACTACATTAAGTGATTAGGAGTTGAGTGGAAATCAAATTGGTGCATTACCAACCTTGTTTTTCCATATCAACCTCGTTACCCGTTTCAATCCGAGAATGCTTAATTATGCTTAGCCATGCTTAGAACGATAAAAATCGGGTGATTACCTATCACCTGCGAGGTATAAATGGATTTTTGGATATGATTGGTTATTTATGCTATCATGAGATATAATCATGTGGAGTAATAAATCTAGACCGGGCGGACTTGGTGTACGAAAGCCACAAGACATGGATGTCTTGTGAGCGGATTCTTTTCGCCTATGTCGATTAAGAACCGTCCGTTGTTGAATTGCATGAGGTGAGACTTTGTAGTACTAGCCACATACTTTGGTAAGCCTTAACTCAGCTATTCTATTACAAGAATGACTACTTGCGCACTGGGAGTGGAGAGATGGTGAGAGTAGCGTATACCCATGTGGCAATGGGCTGGATTGGTGGAGTACTGTGCTCTCGGGTGGCGCGGACCCATTCTTGTTTTAGAGGATCTGAGGGTGGGTTGGTATATGTAGGTCAGGGACCTGCATATGTCGTGTGGTTGGGAATCCCTAGCTAGGTTATCATCGGTTCGAATCATTGTTGCTCCTCGGTTATGGAGACTCAACTCACTGTTCATCATCGTAGTTAATAAATGAAACTTGAGGAAGATTTGAGAAAGGGTTTGATATGAAGTTCATGATCTCAATATGGATCATGGCAGATTCATATATGATCTTGATGAGAGTTATATGTTGAAAGAAAGAATCCTGATAGAGATCTTTTACGCAAAAGAACTTTGATTCTTGCTAAAGCCTTACCTTGAATCCCCAAGCCTGCATTCTTGAGTTTTCTCCATTTATACATTGGTTTAGTCTTGTTGAGTACTTTTGTACTCAGGGTTCGTTAACCCTTGTTGTAGGTGAGCCTCATGAGCAGGTCTACTTTGGACCGTGCTGCATGACAGTTGTTCAAATCGAAGATGATAAGTAAATGTGTGGCCCTTGGGTAGGGCATTTTCTTTGTGTGTTATGTTTATGTTACTAAGCCACTCCACTACTATGGTTTGTAATAATAATCATACTTAGTTTGTATGGTTTGAAACAACTGTTTTGTAAACTAAGTTATTGTAAGACTTCCGCTATTTCACTCTGATATATATTAATGAATAAACTATTGTAATACTGCAATGACTCTATAATGGATCCTGCTCAGAAAAATCATGGATGATTCAGGGTTCCCTAGGGACACCCGACAGTCTTCTTAAGTTACCAGGAACATATGCATAGTCGTCAGAGGTCATTGGATAGTGATAGGTGCATGTGGGCCCTATAATTTAGGAGGTTCTGCCACAGAATGGTATCAGAGCGACCATTAAAAAGGTTTTTGTAGTATTGTTTTACAAAAACTTCAAAAGGCTTTGTGTGGGGGAGTAGTAATCTAATTATGCCCTATATAATAAGAACTATTGTTTATGTACCTTAGGAGCTTTGATGTTTAGTAACATAAGAATCATTCATGCATCATGTCATTAATGAAACACTGCACATATTCTAGTTATAATCATTCATATGAAGTTGAAATATAATGATGTTTAAAACTTCCTCCTTCCATTCAAGGAATGGCTTGAACTTGTTATAGTTATTTTGTTCCAATGAAATTGATCATGTACCAAGCTTTGCTAATAAACCACTCTTTGATTGTACTTGCTCATAAGTTCCGCATCTTTGGGAATTTCTTGATGCACTTTAATTTTTCCCCATCTACTCAATGTTGAAACTTGGGACTAATCCTTGAATTCTCAAACCTATGCATGTGTCATGTCTTGGTCTCTCCTAATGCAACACATGCTAGTTCCTTGATCTTGCTAGCTTGACAAGTGTTACTTGTGAGTTACTTTAGTTGTGCCCTATGGTGGTGCCATGATCCATGATTTATGGTGCCACGTCGAAACCTAGGGTCTCCTGTGGACTGCAGCCATAAGGAAATACTGCTAGGCGCTCGCTGGTATCGAGGTCTATGGTCATGATCCATTATAGCTTCGCAATTAATGTGATTCATTCATCTTGGAACTCTCATTTGGAATTCATGTTCCATCATTCCATTGAAGTTACTAAATCCTTTGTCCCTTACAACTGTCTTTTTATCTCGTTTACAATTTCAAGTCAACTCTTGTTGTTTTATGAACAACTTGAAAGTTAATGTGTTTGACACATTTCCTTTTCCACTACTCATCCCAACACTTTTCGCACTTTGTAATCTCGGGACAAGATTTCTTTAAGGGGAAGGATTATAACATCCCAGATGTTAAAAAGTAATTAAGAAGGTGATCATGTCATCATTATGCATAATCATCATGCATCAACTCATGAATGCATTTCATGTTTATATTATAGCCTGCAAATGTTATTTTATGGAGTGTTTTATATATTACCTGAAATAATGTTAATAATAATGATTATGAAACTTTGTGAATTTTAATGTGGGAATCTATTAAAACAATTCAAATTCTTCCTTAATAAAGTTTAAAGTGTTAAATTGATGCTTTACATTGGAATCAAAGTTATGTTGTGTTTTTGAATTAACCATGTTTAAATTCAAGATCCAATGTTGAAGTTAATATCAACTTTTATTAATTAATCAAATTGATTAAACTTCTAAAAGATTTGATTTAAACTCCAATTTCTGGTGAATTAATAAATCAATTTTTACCAATAAAAGTTTAATATTTTTTGTTTCAATGTTTGGTGTGAACCTTGTTTTATGTTATAGTGATATTGGTTGAATGAAATTGAGTTAATTTTTAACCACCAAAAATGACTAAATAACTATTTTTGGAAATTCTATAAATTCAATTTTTAATATATACATTTCATCAGAATTCTACAATTTTTAAACCATCAAGAATTGGATGTTAATCCTTAAAGCAAAGTTGATGAGCTCATCAAAGTAAACAAGTTTGCTTTAAGGAGCAAAATGAGATGCTGAATAGTTTGGGAGTAAATTGAGAAAAATAAAATCCACTCTTTGCTACAGTAACAAGCCGTGAGCTCCTTCTCTTCTTCCCTCTCTACCCATACCAGTGTCGCTGTCCCTGCTCAGCACCTTCTCGTGCTGCGTCGTGTAGGCAGCTGATTGGCTAGCCTGAGCTGCTCCTAGCGAAGATGAAATGCTCTTCTCCTCTTCTTAAGACACCAGAGCCGGTCGATGTTTCCACTGGTTCTTCCTTGTTCCAACTTAGCCACCATCGAGCCTCCATCCGCTGGCGCACACCACCTCCATCGCTCGTCCTCTGGCCGAATTGAGCGCGTAGAAAGCTTTGACTCTCCCTTGCGCATCACCTGAGTGCCTCTCCTCACCGGAAATGGCCACGCCTGCCATTCATGCCATGACCAGCCGCCATGGCCGCCGAGCTCACCTCCGCTGTGGCTGGCCTACTCCGGCTGCTCTTGCTCCTTTCTCTCTCTTATTTTGCACTTACCTCTATGCCGTGATGCTCACAAGCAAACTGGTTGCTCATCTTATCCATATGACACATTGGAGCATAGCCTGCCACCATGTCCATCGCTGCAGGTCACTGGTGCATGTGGGCAGCCCTTCACTGGCCATCTCTGGCAACAATTCATCCACACGGGTGTACATAGGCCCTTGCTTGCTCTAGCACCTCTCCCTCGCCGCCTACGAGCGTCAGCTAGCTAGAAATCGAGCCTCTCCGGCGTCCTCTATTCTTCAAAATCATGATAGGGGCTTCACACCAAATAGAAACTAATACAGGGGCCTAAATGCGAAGAGCGTGACTTAGGTGAATAGTTCGCTACAAGGTTTTTCTTTTTCTTTTTCTATTTTCATCTAAAACTTGTGAATTTGATTACTATTTATTGGTGCACGCTAAAATCATAACACTTTTTGTGTAGCCTCTTCATGACGTCATCTATGTAGGAAAAATATGAAACCATGAAAATAAATAGTTTTTGGATGCTTAAAAATTAGCTCTTTCAATTAATAAATGCTTGTTCAATGATTTTTCTAGGCTTAAATAATTATCCAAAAATTATGAAAATTGTTTTGCCACTTAGTTATCATGTGATGAGTCTTCACAAAAATTTTGAGCTCATTTGGAGAAAGTTGATTTATTTCATAATTATTAATTAGTTCTTAATTAATAAAAACAAATAGTAAACCCTAATGATTTAGGTTTTGTTTGAATTTGGGATTGAGTGATGACCTTGGGTCATTAGCATATAATGATCCTTGGCAATTAAAGTAAGTGTTTGAGTTTATGAAAAGGTTTATTCAGTTGTTGGTTTGCAACTGTACCGCGAAGGAAAGTTGTATTCAAGTTACTAACTTTTGCATCCATCGTCAAGCATCATGTTTTATATCGCGCGTCATATTAAACATGGCATTGTTACTACGTGTAGTGAACGAATGTGAGAACATGGTAGTCAACCAAGTTGTTGAGGGAGTTAACATACCTATTGAGGTCGGGTTTGATATCTGTGGAAAATCTCTGGAACCTAACTTTTTCGACAATCAAGGCAAGCCCCGGATGCATTTAAACCTACCTTGTGTTTTACAAATTTATATCACTTTTGCTTTCAAATACTACATTAAGTGATTAGGAGTTGAGTGGAAACCTAATTGGTGCATTACCAACCTTGTTTTTCCATATCAACCTTGTTACCCATTTCAATCCGAGAATGCTTAATTATGCTTAGCCATGATTAGAACGATAAAAGTTAGGTGATTACCTGTCACCTGTGAGCTATAAATGGATTTTTGGATACGATTGGTTATTTATGCTATCATGAGATATAATCATGTGGAGTAATAAATCTAGACCGGGTGGACTCGGTGTATGAGAGCCACAAGACATGGATGTCTTATGAGCGGGTGATTACCTCTGTGTCTTGTGTCGATTAAGAACCGTCCATTGTTGAATTGCATGAGGTGAGACTTTGTAGTACTAGCCATAGACTCCAGTAAGCCTTAACTCGGCTATTCTATTACAGAATGACTACTCGCGCACTAGGAGTGGAGAGATGGTGAGAGTAGCATGTACCCATGTGGCAATGGGCTAGATTGGTGGACTGCTGTGCTCTCAGGTGGAGCAAACCCGTTCTTGTTTTAGAGGATCTGAGGGTGGGTTGGTATATGTAGGTCAGGGACCTACATATGTCATGTGGTTGGGAATCCCCAGCTAGGTTATAATCGGTTCGAATCGTCGTTGCTCCTCGGTTATGGAGACTCAACTCACTGTTCATCATCGTAGTTAATAAATGAAACTTGAGGAAGATTTGAGAAAGGGTTTCATATGAAGTTCATGATCTCAATACGATCATGGCAGATTCATATATGACCTTGATGAGAGTTATATGTTGAAAGAAAGAATCTTGATAGAGAGCTTTTACGCAAAAGAACTTTGATTCTTGCTAAAGCCTTACCTAGAATCCCCGAGACTGCATTCCTGAGTTTTCTCCATTTATACATCAGTTTAGTCTTGTTGAGTACTTTTGTACTTAGGGTTTGTTAACCCTTGTTGTAGGTGAGCCTCATGAGCAGGTCTGCTTTGGACCGTGCTGCATGACGGTTGTTCAAATCGAAGATGATAAGTAAATGTGTGGCCCTTGGGTAGGGCATTTTCTTTGTGTGTTATGTTTATGTTACTAAGCTACTCCACTACTATGGTTTGTAATAATAATCATACTTAGTTTGTAAGGTTTGAAACAACTATTTTGTAAACTAAGTTATTGTAAGACTTCTGCTATTTCACTCTGATGTAAATTAATAAATAAACTATTGTAATACTGCAATGACTCTGTAATGGATCCTACTTGGAAAAATTGTGGATGATTCGGGGTTCCTTGGGGACATCCGACAGTCTTCTTAAGTTACCAGGAACATATGCATAGTCATCAGAGGTCATTGGATAGCGACAGGTGCATGTGGGCCCTATAATATAGGAGGTTCTGCCACAATGTTCCGAGCGGCATCATGCACCATGTCTTCTGGTAAGATATCATTGGTCTTGCTGCTGGAGACGTCATTGTTGTTGACCGCCACCAAGGTTTCTAGCTCAGTAACCTTGTCGGTTAGCATGGAAATTCATTTGTCCAATCTCTCTATGTTGTTGCTAATGTTGAGTTCAATGAGTGCGTCAGTGACAGCCTTCCTAATAGCCTCATTCGTCCTTTTTTGGGCATCCTCTACAATAGCTTGTAGTTGCTCTTAGCTGACACACTCGTTGAAACCGTTAGGATTGTTATCTCTAGTCTGATCACCTCCTACCATTGTAAACACAAAAATTGGAACAAACAGTGAAAGTTATCCCTACCAAATGATTATGTGGTTGTAGTGGTGTCACTTTTCATAGCAAGTGGAAGCATCTTACCAAACTCTTACAATGTTCTTACCAACATAAGCAGTGGACGGTACAACCGACGGCTAGTTTGTGATACCTATGAGGCAGTGGTACCAAGATTGCAAGGCTCTTTTTCTGTACTGATCTAAAGAGTTTGTGGAGCTTGGAAGGCACACAAAGAATAATATGTATATCTAGCACACAAGTTAGTAACAGAAAGTAATGCTGAATTATAGTCCAAAGTACTTATTCTCGTTGCTGGTCTAAAATGTTCCAAGTACCAGGTGTGTAACAAATAAGTATGGTGGATAGCAAGGTGACAGGGGTGTGAAAAACAAGTATGGTGGATGGCAACAGCAATACAAACAAGAAACCAGACATCACACACTAACACAGCTCACTTTGGCCTTCTCTATGTGCTCCTCTAGATATTGTTCCTCTTTTGCCCCTCTCTTTTTTCAATTTTTTTGGGCTGTCGTTGTTTTTTGGGAAATTTTGACTTTTTCTTTTTCTTTTTGTTGATATTTTTCCTTCACTTAGGAGCACAAAAGTAGTAACCATAGAAAATATGAGCTTAAACAAGTGAAAGACGTGGCCTGTGGAAATTTCAGAAGATGTGCTCAAAATTGACAAAAAGCTTGTGACCACGAAAAGAGGATCTTGTGACCAGTTTTGGCCAAATTAAAATTTTCTAACCTTAGCAAAGGGGGGATGGATGGATCCAAAATTTTTTTTTGATTGATTTTGATATATGGAATGTTGAAATCCGAGTTTGTATGCGAAAACTAAACAAGTTTTAAGAATTGGCTTCAAATTAGAGAACAAATTAGAAACAATGTGCGCAAAATTGGTCACGGCAGTAAGGATTTGATGGAAATGATGGGAGAAAACATACGAACTAGACCCTAACATGACCTAACCAGCAACAAGACCTCGACCAGGACACAAACTCAATACGACGAACTCTGAAACCAAAATATGCCAAGGCTATGACGTGGAAGGTTCTAGGACAAAAAAACATGGCACTAGACTATGGGACGAATGCAAAACACTCAAAACTTGAGGATAAATGTGAACCTGATGGTATACCTTAGCTTTGATAGCACTTAATGGGAACAGGGATCCCGATCTTCCATCAGGTAGTGATAACTATCGTTGTGGCGGAGAATGACACACCGATCCAGCTTCAGATCGAAAGATCGAACCCAGCAATCTTAGCACCATAACTCCTCTGGTTATCAACTGAGACATGGATCCAGTTGACCTCGCCAAGAAGGCTAATCCCTGCCTACACAACAAAGAACTCAAGCAAGAACAAGAAAGAAAGCAACCAAATTATAGATGAATGATTAATCTCACGAAGTTGGGGTCACACAAACCGATGAACGGCAAAACTGTTCTTGATAGATTAATCTAAGCAAAACCCAAAACCTAATGATGGCAGTGATGTATGATTATAATGGTCTTAGGGTCATCGCCTACCCTAGACACGCAACCTAATAGGCTCAAACATGATACACGGTCCAACGGACCAAAACACGGTGCCGTAGCACCCTGGCAGATTCTAGATGCTGAATTGTTTCGATGATTACTATAGATTCTGAAGGACTTTTGATGTGAAACCACATGTATTGGCTTCCTTATAAAATTAGCTTTCCAACCATATGTGGATCATTGAAAACAGAGTCTGAATGCGTCCTGGGTGACCAGTTTAAGGTAGACTAGTCCTGGAGGCCGAGGCAGACTTGAAATCATGTTGGACCGGGCCTCCGGTTTCTGTTGAACGTCCTTGCTGGTCATCAATGTCTCCACCTCTTCCTCTGAGTCCCTCATGACCCTCTCCAATGTTCCTAAGCAAGATAACATCATTAGGTAGTAGTCTATTCTCAAAAGTATGAAAAGGATCTCTTAAGAATGACTTCACCTCTAAATTGAGTTGATGCATTCGAGCCCGAGTCATTGGACATTGCATAATGGTTGGAGGATCAGTGGGTACATCCAAAGGAGTGATGTCCTAATCCTCCTTGGTGCCCTCCACTGACTCAAAAGAACTAGCTAACCACTTGGGGTTGGGTGCTTCTTCGGCGATCTCCTTCCCGATGGGCACAAGCTCCTTGTAGGCGATGATTGCCACGGCGTGATCCCAGCACTCGACCTCATATTCATAGGTGTGCTAGAAGGAGGTGTTGATGGTGATGACCCCACATGGTCCTAGCATCTTTAGCTTTAGATAGGTGTAGTTAGGGATGGCTATGAACTTCATGTAGCATGGACGTCCTAGGATGGTGTGGTAGGTTCCATGGAACCCGACCACCATGAAGGTGAGGGTCTCCGTCCTATAAATGGATGGATCCCCAAATGTGATGGGCAGATCAATCTACCCAAGTGGCATGGCCTTCTTTCTAGGAACAATGCTATGGAAAGGCACATCGGTCGGTTAGACGCGCGATCAGTCGATGCCCATGGCATCAAGCATTTTGGCGTACATGATGTTAAGGCCGCTGCCTCCATCCATCAGTAGCTTGGTGAGCCGCTTCATGTCAATGATCAGTTCGATCATGAGTGGATATCTCCTCAGTTGTGGGACGCTCTCTAGGTGGTCGATCTAATCAAAGGTTATGACAGACTCTGACCATTAGAGGAAGGTAGGCATGGCTGGCTTAGCCGTATAGACCTCGCGACACATGAGCTTCTGGCGGTGCTTGGAGTCAAAGGCCACTGACCCTTGGAAGATCATGAGGTAGCCATCCAACATTGGAAAGCCACCATCCCTCCCCTCAGTGTCATCCATGGTCAGCTTAGGATCCTTCCCATGCCCTCCCTCGTTGAAGCCTCTGGACAAGAACCACTTTATGAGGCCACAGTCCTTGTATAGATGCTTCATGGGAAAGCATGGTTTGGGCACAGCCCTTCAAGTAGCTTCTCAAAGTGGTCTAGGGTACCCTTAGTAGGATTTCAACCACCCTTGCGGTCGGTGGCGGACACGAGCGAGCCCTCGCACCACTGCTTGTTCTTCTTCTTGCTGGAATGATTTGAGGCACCTTCGCTAATGTCCTCATACTACTTTGCCTTGCCCTTGACACGGTTGAAGATCGCTCCGACCACCTCCTCCCCTAGGCATGGCTGGTGGTGATGTCTAGGAGCTCCTTGGTGGTTCATGGACCCTTACATCATAGCTTGTGAACCAAGGACTTCTAGGTGGCC